>NC_060952.1:82304271-82375688 GCF_022045245.1 Lucilia cuprina
TGAACTAGAACTGAACTAGAACTGAACTGGAACTGAACTAGAACTGAACTAGAACTGAACTAGAACTGAACTAGAACTGAACTAGAACTGAACTAGAACTGAACTAAACCTGAACCAGAACTAAATAAGAATTGAACTAGAATTGGACTAGAACAGAAATTGAATGTATTTTTTTTGGTGAAAAGTTTAATCATGATTCTGATTTTGAAATAACCAAAAAATTGAAATTGTTTTATGAAAATTCCCGGAACGAAAAACAATCTTACAGTTAAAAAATCTATAATATAATATTATACCATTTTATAATGAATTAAAAAACTCTTTCTTCTATATTAAAAATTAATCATATTTCTGCAAAAAAAAATGTTAACAGAATCTCTTCTATGAAATAAATCTGTTTATCATTTGCATTTCAAAATGAATAAAGAACAAAGAAAATTAATGAACATTTCATAAAATTTAATAATAAATAAAATAAAATTAAAAGAATCAAATCATACCAATAAATACAAAGAAAAATCAATTGTTAAAAATTAAAGTATATGTATGTAGAAAAGAATAAAAATGTAACAACAACAAAACAAAATATTTATAAAAAACACAAATTTACAAAAGAAAATATAAATAAATTAAATAAAAAAAACGTTGAAAGAAAAATAAATGTTTAAATTATAAAGTATGCAACAATTAATTAAACAAACAAAAACAAATACGAATAAAGCAAATAGAATGTGAGAAAATAAAATTTTAACAACAAAAAAAATTTATTAAAAATTATTTTTCTCTTAACTTTTAAACGTTTTCATTAAAATAACAGAAACGGACGGACAGAAACAATAATTTTTTTTGTAAAAAATTAAATAAAAAAATATATAAAAATGAGAGAAAAAAATTTGTTTGGTCACAGACAGGCACACTTGTTTTTTGTTTAAATAACTTATTTTGTTTTTTATTGTTGTTGTTTTTTTTTTTTTGCTTGTTATGGTTATTGTTAAAAAAACAAATAATTAAAAAAAATCAATAAAGATACATAGAGAGATAGATATGTATATACTTTGAGAATTTTGAACTCAAACTTACCTCGAATAGCAAGTACTGAATCGTGTATATCGTCGTCTAGATCTTCTTCCTCTTCTTCAATTTCTTCGTCGTCAATATCCTCCTCTTCGTCTCCAATATCGTCGTCGTCGTCCTCTTCGTCGTCGTCTTCGTCGAGTAGTTCAATTTCCTCGTCTTCGTCAACGACTTCTTCTTCCTCGACGTCGTCGTTATTGTCAACGTCGTCGTCGGCAATATTCTCGTCGTCGTTGTTCTCTTCGTCCTCTTCCTCTTCGATCTGTTCTTCCTCTTCAACAACTTCCTCCTCTTCGGCTGTATTATTGTCGTCCGCCTCCTCGTCCTCTTCGGATTCGATACTAGCACTCAGAACAGCAAATAGTTCTTTATCGATATTACAATGATACGATGATGAGCTACTGCGTTGTGGCTCTGTGTTGCTGTTCGAGGAGTTTTTGCTAGAGTTGGTAGCTTGCTGCTGATGGATATTATCACCAACGACTGCGTTCGTTTCGTTTGTTTGTTGTTGGTTTTGTGTTGTTGCTGTATTTAATTCGTCTGTTAAATTATTCAAAAAGTTTTGATAAGTTCGTAGACTTTTACGATATTTGGAAATTTTATCTAAATGTAGAGTTGGTGGTGATTGCGATTGTTCCTGCTGATCGTGATTGGAGCCAAATGTATTTGTATTTGAAGAGGTTGTGGCACTTTCTGTGGCAAGAGTAGCTGAGGTTGTTGTTGAAGACGCAGTAGTATTCTGTGTTGATTTTGTATTTAATTTCGTTTTATTTCCCACTATTGATAAGAAATGTTTATTTTGCTGCTGCTGTTGTTGTTTCTTATCGGCAACAACGTTATTACTACTACATTCAATTTTCTGATTACTACGCGCTGACAATAGTTGTTGTTGTGATGATGGTGTTGTTGCTGACGACGCTGTATTTGTTGATGAAGATTTTTTCTTATTTATTTTATTATTTTGATTTCTATAATTCCGTTTCTTGTGTCTTGACGATCCAGTGGACGATTTAAATTTATATTTTTCTTCAGACGTTAAGGCGTTTGTTTTTGTTTGTTTTAGCTGGTGCTTTTGTTGTTGAGTTTCGCTACTACTCGTATCCGAACTTTCGTCGCTAATTGAAGAGATTGAATTATTCAATGCAGCCGCTCTCTTTGTTGTATTATTTGAGTTTGTTGTAGTTGCTGTGCTTGAAGTTGTTGCTGTTGTTGTCGTTGTAGACGAACGACTATGACTGATTTTACGTGTTTTACGATAATAATTTAATAAATTACCTTTATTCTTGTTATTGTTATTATTTGTATTTGTACTATTACTGCTGCTGCCGGCGCAGTTATTTGTTACTGTTGTCGCAGTACTGCGTTGTGGTGTCGTTTCAAAACACAATTTTTGATATTGTTGCTGTTGTGTTGCTGCTGTCTTTGTATAACTTCCCCGTCTTTGATTGTATGCACTGCTGCTATATATACCACCTCCACCACTACTTGTACTGGGTTCTTCGGGTGATACGGTTTTAGAGCGAGTTCTTCGTGCTACACAATCACCTTCTTGTTCTTTAGGTGTATTGTATTTACTACTACTGCTGCTATTACCGCTTGTTGTCGATAACGGTGTTGAGTCTATATCCTGTAAGTTGTGATTATGATAACGACGTTTCTTTAGAGGTGATGTTAAATCTGTTGGATGATCACCGATAGATGATGAGGCTAAAACGATATAGAGAAATAAATTACGATTAATTAAATTTATCTTCACTTTTATTTTCTGTTCATATCTAGTCTAGTTCTGTTCATGTTGTACTCTAGTTCTTTTCTAGTTCTGATTTAGTTCTGTTCGAGTTCTTTTCTAGTTCTGTTCAAGTTCTGTTCTAGTTCTGTTCTAGTTCTGTTCTAGTTCTGTTCTAGTTCCGTTCTAGTTCTGTTCTAGTTCCGTTCTAGTTCTGTTCTAGTTCTGTTCTAGTTCTGTTCTAGTTCTGTTCTAGTTCTGTTCTAGTTCTGTTCTAGTTCTGTTCTAGTTCTGTTCTAGTTCTGTTCTAGTTCTGTTCTAGTTCTGTTCTAGTTCTGTTCTAGTTCTGTTCTAGTTCTGTTCTAGTTCTGTTCTAGTTCTGTTCTAGTTCTGTTCTAGTTCTGTTTCTGTTCTAGTTCTGTTCTTTAGTTCTAGTTCTGATTTAGTTCTGTTCTAGTTCTGTTCTAGTTCTGTTCTAGTTCTGTTCTAGTTCTGTTCTAGTTCTGTTCTAGTTCTGTTCTAGTTCTGTTCTAGTTCTGTTCTAGTTCTGTTCTAGTTCTGTTCTAGTTCTGTTCTAGTTCTAGTTCTGATTTAGTTCTGTTCTAGTTCTGTTCTGTTCTAGTTCTGTTCTGTTCTAGTTCTGTTCGAGTTTTAGTTCTGTTCTAGTTCTGTTCTAGTTTTGTTCTAGTTCTGTTCTAGTTCTGTTCTAGTTCTGTTCTAGTTCTGTTCTAGTTCTGTTCTAGTTCTGTTCTAGTTCTGTTCTAGTTCTGTTCTAGTTCTGTTCTAGTTCTGTTCTAGTTCTGTTCTAGTTCTGTTCTAGTTCTGTTCTAGTTCTGTTCTAGTTCTGTTCTAGTTCTGTTCTAGTTCTGTTCTAGTTCTGTTCTAGTTCTGTTCTAGTTCTGTTCTAGTTCTGTTCTAGTTCTGTTCTAGTTCTAGTTCTGTTCTAGTTCTGTTCTAGTTCTGTTCTAATTCTGTTCTAGTTCTGTTCTAGTTCTGTTCTAGTTCTGTTCTAGTTCTGTTCTAGTTCTGTTCTAGTTCTGTTCTAGTTCTAGTTCTGTTCTAGTTCTGTTCTAGTTCTGTTCTAGTTCTGTTCTAGTTCTGTTCTAGTTCTGTTCTAGTTCTGTTCTAGTTCTGTTCTAGTTCTAGTTCTGATTTAGTTCTGTTCTAGTTCTGTTCTGTTCTAGTTCTGTTCTGTTCTAGTTCTGTTCGAGTTTTAGTTCTGTTCTAGTTCTGTTCTAGTTTTGTTCTAGTTCTGTTCTAGTTCTGTTCTAGTTCTGTTCTAGTTCTGTTCTAGTTCTGTTCTAGTTCTGTTCTAGTTCTGTTCTAGTTCTGTTCTTGTTCTGTTCTAGTTCTGTTCTAGTTCTGTTCTAGTTCTGTTCTAGTTCTGTTATAGTTCTGTTCTAGTTCTGTTCTAATTCTGTTCTAGTTCTGTTCTAGTTCAGTTCTAGTTCTGTTCTAGTTCTGTTCTAGTTCTATTCTAGTTCTATTCTAGTTCTCTTCTATTTCTTGTTCTGTTCTAGTTCTGTTCTGTTTTGTTCTAAGTATGTTTTAGTTCTTTTAACTATTATAAATTACTTTAATAAAATATTTGCAATTAATAAACCTTATACTTACAATAATTTGCAGATGTTGTTGTTGCTGTTGATATTGCTGGCTTTTCAACGAAATGACGTTTACGATCACTACGTGTAGAAGGCGGTGGAGTTATTGGGGAAGCAGGTGATATAACAGCTGACGATGATGATGTTGAAGCGTTAAAAGTCGAATTACGTGATGAAGTACGTTTACTGCTGTTATTATTAAAAGGTGTTTGTTGTTGTTGGTGGTGTTCTTGATGTGCAGAGCGTGACTTGCTGCGTGAACGTTTATCGGTTGTGGTTTGAGTAACGGTTAAGTTTTTGCTAATATTATTGTTATTATGAGTTTGTTGCTGCTGTTTCTGTTGATGCTGTTTTTGTTGTTGCTGTTGTTGATGATGTTGTTGTTGTTGTTGCCGACCACCACGTCTATGTTTGGCCGTATTTTTATTTGTGGTATTTAATCCTGTCGTAGTATTTGTTGCATATGTTTGTAATATGCTGCCGTCGTGCCCCTCCGTCACTGCAGAGAGCGATTGACAATTAACGGACTCGGCCATAGACGACACTTAACCGCACATTCAATCCCACTAAACATGCCCCCGGCGCAACACGTTTAATTTGTTTATTTATAATCAAGAGTTATGCACGTTTTTTTTCGTTTATTTGAGATTAAAAATTTTAAATTATTTAAAATTTCTGTTTTGCTTTAGTTTGAAATTTAAGTATTTTCACTTTACAAAAACACTATTTTTCAAAATATTTTCTGCAATTTATAATTTTATAATTTTTTGCACTTTTTTGATTATTTTTGTTTTCTATTTCAAGAATATTTTTTCTAATTGTATGAAATATATTTTTTATTTTATTTTGAAATGTTTATTTTTTTAGTTTATTAATTATTATTATTAAAGTCCAATTTCTTGATCAGTTTTTCTTGTTTCAAGAAACTTTGCTGTAGAAATAAGACCTGCAAATAGAAAATTGATATTAAATAAATAATTAGTTTTGTTGGACTTGAGTACAATTTCGAATAATTTAAAAACTTGTTTTAAGATTTTGGAATACAAATAATTTTGTAAATATCATAAAAATTTATTTTGAAAAATTCTACAAATTTGACTTGTTAGGAAAATATACTTTAAAAGTCATTTAGAATTGATGATAAATTCTAGGTTTAATATTTTTTTAACATTATATTGTTGCCAATGAACTATTAAAGCCTTGTTTTCGCATAAGCCGTAAACGGCAATGTGAACGTAATTTCATACAATGAAAATAAACCCAAATATCATTCTCTGCATCTTTTTTGACACCATAGAGTCGATAGGAAAAGACCGAAGTAATGATCGTCATCGATTTATGGACTAGTCTATTGACTATTCTAAGAAATAGTATTCCGATCAGTTTATGGACTAGTCAAATTAAATAATACTAAGTAGTCTATAGTCTAGTATTAGTCTATTGACTATATACTAGTATTTTAACTAATCTATGAACTAGTCTATAAAACAGAATCTTGGCTAGTCTACTAACAAGTATATTTGGTCGTCTATTAACTAGTCTATGCATTAGTCTAGTGACTATGCATTAGTCTAGTGACTAGTCTATCGAGTTCTAACAAATAGTATTTCGACCAGTTTATGCACTAGCCTATTGACTATTCTATTGACTAGTTGACGGTTGACTAGATTGTTTACTAGCGTATTGACTAGTCTATGGAATGGGTTACCGTGCTGTATATGGAATAGTCTACTAACCAGTTTATGAACTAATCTATTGACTAGTCTATGAAATAGTCTATTACCTTTTTCGATGAAGTAGTCTTTAGTACTAGTGTATGGAATAGTCTATTAACTATTTTATAATCTAGTCAATCTATTGAATACTATGGACTAGTCAATGGATTAGTCTATTGTCTACTATGAAGTAGTCAATAGACTATTATGAGCTAGTCTATGAAATAGTTTATTGACTTGTAGTTTTAGTATTCTATAGCCAAGTCTATGGAATGGGTTACTGAGCTGTATATGGAATGGTCTACTAACCAGTTTATGGACTAATCTATTAACTAGTCTATGAAATAGTCTATTAACTATTCGATAAAGAAGTCTAGACTAGTTGTTTAGACTAGTCTATTGACTAGTTTACTGACCAGTCTAAAGGTCTTTTTACTACTTTTCTATGGACTAGTCTACTGACCAGTTTATGGACTAACCTATTGACTACTCCATAGTCTATAGATCCACTAGTTTACTAAACGGTTTATTGGTCTGTTTATAATATACTATTCTATGGACTAGTCTACTGTACAGTTTATAGACTAATCTATTGACTACTCCATAGACTGGTCTGTGGTCAAGCCTAGTGATTAGTCTATAAAATGGTTTATTGACATTTCTATGAAGTAGTTTATTTACTAGTTCACTGAAAAGTTTATAAACTAGTCTACAAATTATTTTATAAACTAAATCGTAGTCTTCCCTATGAACTAATCTATTGATTGAGTTTAAAATGCTCCTAATATGTCGAGAAGTCAACGTTATATTTTACACTGTTAAAAATTATTGAAAGAAAATACAATAGCACTATATTATCCATTCCTGATATAAATAAATCATCACAAACGAATATTGAAAAGAGAAGAGCGATACAAGCAAAAAAAGACTCAATTTCTGCTGTTTTGTCTTTGTTGCAATAAAAACAAAAACAGCAACAAAATATACATAAAAAAGCAAACTTGTTTTATAAAAAAATTCTCAGTATAAAAAAAAACATTATTTTTTTTGATCGTTCGGTCAATATCCTTTTTTGTACATTTTGCTAAAAAGGCAACAGGCAGGCAAGCAGCGTGTGCAACATTTGTTGTATTCACAGTTTATTACGTGACAACATGTTTTTCTTTGATTTCTTTAAAGATTTCAATAATTCTTTGTTTTGCCGTCACTTGTTTGAGGATTTTGTATTTTTTGAAGAGAATTTTTTTTAATGCCAAAGATTTTTAAACACATATTGTTAGTAATCTAAAAATAGTTATAAATCTAAGGAAAATGCATTAGAGACAGGCAGCAGTATTACAGCTTGAACCCTTAACCACTATATTTCTTTTCTTTGCTAGAGAATTTTCATCCCTGCCCGGTCTTTGTTTAAGATGTTCTTTGTCTGTTGTTTTCTATACAAAAAGGACTCATGTAAACTTCCTTCCTTAATGGATTTTAGCTAAATTGTTGTAAATTTAAATATCTAAAAAGAAATGTACCTGATACAACACATTCAGTTAATCTTTTGTTATTCATTAATACATTCAATAGGATGTAGAACTACAACAATAATCCTTTCTAGTGATAAACCTATTATCAGTATGGAGTTTTAAAATACTACATATTACTGTTTTTCACCACTATTATTTCTTTGAGTGTTTTGTTTACACCCTAAAATACAACAACAAATAACATTGTTTACATTTTATATGTATGCCTACAAAGTTGTTGTTGTTGTAACAAAAGTTAAATGCATAAAAAAACTACGCATTTCCGTTTTGTTTACAAACATTTAATTTGACTCTTTCTTTATGTATGTATGTCTGTGTCTCTTTTGTTGAGAGTAAATAATTTATTATTTATATGAAATTAACTTTAGCGTTAATTGTGTCTGGAATTGTTATATGTTTTGCTTTTTTTTTATTAAAATTATTTATTTTAAAAGATTTATGTACTTTATTTATTATTTAATGTTTTAAAATTGTATTTTAACTTTGAGAGAGAAAATTGAGCATCAACCAGACATGGAACATTCGGTACTATTGCACTTTTATTTCATTACTTTTTAACATCGAAAATCACTGCAGTCTACCGAAACATGTGTACGTTTAAGTCGTTTTCCTATATTACAAACTTTCCTATGTTGATTTATCCGTTTAACTTAGTACAATAGTCCATAAACTTGTTCTTAAAATAGTCAATATACAAGTTCATCTACTACTCAAAGGACTAGTTCATAAACTAGTCAATAGACTAATACATCGACAAGTCAATATACCAGTCCATAGATTCGTCAATAGATCAGTCCATTGAGTAGTCCATAGAACTGTCTTGAGAGTAGTCTTAAGATCAACATATTGACAAGACAATAGAATTCTACATAGAGAAGACAATAGATAAGTCCATAAAGTATTAAATAACTTTGTTCGTATACTAGTCAGTGGAACAGTTCATAAAATAGTCTATAGACTTATCTATATAACGTTTCTAACAGACCGCCCAATATGGGAAACAGACATCTGTTAGTTGGGAGGGGTAGTTCTTAGTTTCGTGCTCGTCCCATGACCCGTCTGACAAGGCTGACCCCTAGGAGACAGTTAGCTTAAGCGAAGCTGTCTCCGTCAGCATGTCCCATGGGATTCATCGTACTTAAGCCTTCAAATCGCGACAAGATGACTACCCTTCGTGAAGTCTTAGTTATTAGGCTTTGAGTAGTTAGTAGTTAGTGAATAGTCTTAGTTATTAGACTTTGAGTAGTTAGAAGATCAGTCTGTAGACTAGTCAATATAACAGTCTATAGAGACTAGTTACTCACAGACTAGATATTAAGCGAAGATCTTAAATCCTTTAGTTATGTATCTAAACTGAAATTTAGAACAAATTATTATATTTTGTTGTGACCTTATACCACAGACTGTAGGACTAAGGTTTTGTCTAAATATTTTCGATCTATTTTAAAAATGGAGAATATCGGAACAGAGTATACTTTCCATAGGCTAGTTAACAGAATAGACAATAGGAAAGTCTATAGACTTAGTTATAAGACTTTGAGTAGTCAGTAGATCAGTCCGTAGACTAGTAAGTCACAGACTAGATAATAAGCGAAGATCTTAAATCCTTTAGTTATGTATCTAAAATGAAATTTATTATATATTTTTTTAACGATATACCCCAGACTATGGGGCCACCAATGTTTTGTCTAAATATTTTCTATCTATAAAAAAGTTTCGTTATTAAAAATGGTCAAAATCAGAACAGAGTATTCTCTTTTGAAGGATTAAACTGCGCTAACATTATCTACCAACACATAAGGATTTTGAAATAGTTAAACCTAAAGTTAGAAAAAACCCAATTTTTCGTATATTCGAAAGGCTAAAAAGCATGTCTTCTATAAGTCCAAAATATAATCTTTCAATTTGAAGGTTTAAACTCTGCTTTAATTAGTTTCTGCTTTAAGATACATTAACTAAAGTTCAAACTAAAGTTTGAAAAAATTAATTAATTTCCTTCGATTTCAAATCTTGAATAATAAAATTTATTAAAACTTAAGATTATTTCGGATATTTTAAATCCGATACTTTTAGTTATTTCAAATAATTTTATAACAAAGATTATTTTCCTTTATAAAGGACCAATTGTTCATTTCACATTAACACAATATTAAATTTCCCTTTCCAAGGAACTTGACAAAATGTTCTATCTATACATTATTGGTTGTGGTTTTAAGTACATACACATATACACAAATAGGTCAGTGACATCGTTTGTATGGAGAAATATAATTTAATTTTTAAGGGAGTTTTCCCAAGTACAGAGTATGTATGTATGTATAAAAAATGTCTTCTTAGTATAAAAAATACTAAACAAATTTAAATAATTAGCAGTTTCTTAAACAAATTATGGTTCACCTTGAATTATAAAAAATAATAATATAAACATAAATTTGTTTAAAAGAACTCACACACACTGTTTAAAATACAAATATAATTAAACTCCATTTTTTTGGAATTATTTTTTTTTTTTTTTTGACAATAAGAATCAAGATTGTTAAAGTATCTATAACTGTTTAGGTTGAAAAAGCAAATGACCACAGAGCAACTGAAAAAAATTAAATGAAGTAAAAGATAGACAAAGTCACAGACACTCAAAAAAGGGAATTAAACAGGAAACTACTCAAACATGTTTAAACTCAAAATGTTACAATTTAAGAGTAAAGAGAGAGAGAGAGAGTCATGACACTCAATGTAAGTATGTTTAAAAAAAATGAGTAAGTTTTTTTTTTAATAGGAAAGGGATGAATGAAAATGTCATCTTTCGAACCCAATAAGTATTTTCATTAAGATTGTATCTATCTGCCTCTTAAGTCTTTTATATTTTATATTATTGTTCCAAAAACTGGTTTAAATTGTTCCAACATATTTAAGACAGACAATCTTAAAGGTTAAGGTTAGAACCTTGCCTTGCAACAATGTCGTTACGTCGTATATTGTAACGACGATACAACATCGATTGAGAATTGGACAAATGTATAACATATCAACATTCTTATATCATCAACGTAAATCAACACTTTTGATATATCTTACAATGTTGTCATATGGACGGTCATAGCCGTCCATATGACAGTATGTTAAAAATGGGAATTATTTAAAAAAATAAAGCATTTGATTTGTTTTTTAACTTTATTCCGGAATCTTTTTACTCTTACAAGAGTGCTCAAAGGAGATTAGGAAAATATGGACCTATCCTTATAAATGTCATTTTCTGAAGAGAGTTTGTATGGGGGATAGGGTCGAATGAGGGGGATAGAAACAAAAATCGGTAATCTTATTAAAAGTTATATAAAACTAAGTTTTGCTGACTTTTGTTGACATAATAGAAGATTAAATTAATTATGACCCCATAGACCCTCTTCGGGGTGTACGATTGTATGGGGGCTAGGCTAAATAAAGGACCGATTTTATTCGTACTTGGGCCAAAAAAGCAGTGTGTGCCAAATTTCGCACAAGGTTTACGTGAACAGACAGACAGCCAACCAGACCAAGGGACGGACGGACATAGCTTCCCTCTAAAGTGGTGTAGGGTATAAAAAAATGTCTAAAACCAGCTTACAATGTTTGTCTTGTAACATTGTCAGACAACTTTTATGACAACTTTTGAAAACAAAAATCTTTACTATATAAAATTGTTAGACGTTTTCTAAAGATATTTCTGCCAACGTTGTAAGATCTGTTAACCATGTATCACAGCATTAACTTTCAAAACAGATTATGACGAAAGAAGCCAGATCAATCAGAGGATGTACAAATATGAGGCATTAGATTCGTAAGGGAATATAAGAAGATCCTTTTTATGACCATTTCAGCAAATGAAATCCATGCCAGTAGACATCTTGAAATTGGATCTAAGTCAATAGAAAACGCTGTTGATCGGAATATTATACTGATCAAGTATTTAATGTTGTGCAAGTATTTGCCTAACATTATCGGTGCAATTATGAATTCCCGAGGTATGTAATATCTGAAATAACATCACTGCCAGCATAATTGGATCTAATATCGGTTAAAGTCTTATTACGACAGAGAAAACATATGTATTTTCACCGTGCTCTTCACATGCCCTACATTAGTCTGATTTCGAATATGAGTGTCCACTAAGAATACCTACTAACATCATACTAACCTTAGACCGATTTATTCTAAGGAGAGTTCTCGTCCTACTCTCATTTGGAAGTCAATTCAAAGGATTTTAATGGTGCTATTCATCTTTGCATTATTTTAACTAACCATATAGTAATCCAATAAAAAGATTCTATCGCACATGATTATTATTCAAACCCCCTTGCATCAAACGGTTTTGCATTAATCAAGTAAACAATAAGTACTTTCCCTTTATATCGGAAAGATACATTCGCTCTTTCATTGCCGATTAACCCCTAATGTCCCGACACTCATATGGTGCAGATGATAATAAATATTTATTACTTAAGAAAGTGCTCAAACAAACTACCAACATACTACATTTCCCAACCCTGTTATACAGAGCAACAATATTTGAGTTTTATTTTTAAGGTAAACAAGCAGCCAAACCAGAAATGAGAAAAAACATATAGAGATAAAAGAGATACAATAACAATTGAGTTTATTTTTCTTCAGCAAACATGTTTGTTGCTGTAACATTCAATAAAACAAGAAATGACGTTGTAAAAGAAAAACTCAATAAAATATAAAAACAAAAAAAATAAAACTTGTTACAAACAGAAAAAAACTTTGAGAAATAATCTAATTGAGTATTTTACACTCTCCCATTTTCTCCCCCATTTACATTATTAAGCAAAAGCATTAATAAAGAGAAAAGCAAGAGTCTAAAGAAAAACAAGAATATCAAAATGAAAACAATCAGCAAAAACATGTTGAAATCAGCTGTTTTTCTTTATTATCGTTGATATATTTGTATTTATGTATGCATAAATGTGTGTAAGCCTATATTAAAGTGTGTCTGTGTATATTTATTTATTTTTTTGTTTTATTATTATTGTTGTAATTTTTTTTATAGTTTGTTTATATTTTTTGTTGTTGTTGTTGTTGGTTGTTTGTGTTTATTTTTAACTTTGATTTCTATGTATATTCGCAGCTGATGTTATACACAAAAAGAAAAATGTGGAGAAGACACTAAAAACAACAACAAGAAAAATTCATCTATCTTTAAATATTTGTAAGAGAAATTTTAATAACAGAATTTATAGGGGAGAACAATATTTTTGTAATAAAATTGAAAATTTTTTATAGAAACTAAACACTATAACAAAAATAGGTACATGTGTATGTATGTATGTGATTTCATTTAAAGAGCGAACACGGAAAACAAAGAAAACTATTTTTATATTTCAATTAAAGCTATTTCAAAAATGTTAAATTTATAATTTATCTTTAAGAAAATGTGTAAATAATAGATAAAAAATATGTGTACATAGATTATACCCACATATAACCATTTTTTTGCCAATTACTTTTTCTATAGAAAACGGTAAATTTATAGACTTTTAAACTTTATTTTAGTTTTTAAAAAAAATATTTTAAAATTCTTCAAAACTTCAGACTAATACAGTTTCGAACTTTACAGAATTTAAAAATTTTATATCCTACATTACTATAGTGGGAGGATATTATGGGTATTGATGTCTGTAAGGCATGGAAATAATTATCATACACCCACCACAGATACAAGCCGATGCAAAGTGATCGACGGCGGCGGCTTATTATAGAAAATATCGTCGCCGTTTAAATGTCGGCTCAATTTAACATTTTCTTCAGAAATTGACCTATAAGTATTATTATATAGAAAATTATCTGAATAATAGTCTGTTATATATAAACCTGTCTCTATATAAGTTTTTGCTGCAGCAAATGGACATTATCATAGTAGTTGCCACTAGGATTCTATAGTTGAAACGAAAAGTCGACTTTTTGCATTTAGGTAAAAGTACTTTTCGACTTTTTGCACTTAGTTAAAAGTCGACATTTCAACTGTTTGCATTTAGATAAAAGTACCTTTCGACTTTTTGCATTTAGTTAAAAGTCGACTTTTCGACTTTTCAACTTTTTGAATTTTATGCAAATCGATTTTTCTACTTTTTTCAGTTAGTTAAAAGTCGACTTTTAGTATTTTGTAAATAGTCGACTTTTTGACTTTTCCGACTTTCTTCGACTATTTCGACTTTTTGGCTATTTTCGACTATTTTTGACCTTTTCCGACTTTTTGACTATTTTCGTTTTTTTTCCACTTTTTCAGACTTAACGACGATTTTCGACTTTTTTCGATTTTCAACTACTTTGACTATTTTAGACTTTTCGACTTTTTCCGATTTTTTTTCGACTTCGCTTACTTTTTGATAGTTATCGTCAGTTTGCTCTGGAATATTATAATAGAAATAGATTGAAGCTTTAACAACGTTACCAAATTATAGAAATTTACTTTAAGTCAAGATTCACCTAACTTATCGATGAATTCGTCACTTTGTAATAAGTTCAGAGATGAGACTGATTTAATGCTTAGCAGGCATTAACAAAATGGGTTTCTTGTAGTAAAAATAATGCACAACTGTTTCTACAATTTCATTCAAAAAATGTTCCTTTTAGTGATCTTGGCATCATCCGCAGGCGCAATATGAATGAAATCTCTAAATGGGGTCGTGTTAACAGAGTCGATTTTAACGCCCGCAAGACTCAATGTGTGGTGTTAATAATAAGGAATCAGAAACTCTTGATGTTCTGGGCATGAGAATTCAGTGCGATGTCCGCTGGACTAAACACATTTCAGTCAAAAGTGTCAAAAGAAGCATTCAGTGTTTTGGTTTTTGAAACGGTGTAAGACATACTTCACTCCATCTGATATTCTTACTATTTACACCACTTATATCCGACCGAAAATGGAATAAAACTCTCATGTATGGGCCGGTGCTTCGAAATCAATTTTGGAGCATCTCTACCGCGTACAGGAGAGGGCGAAGGTATTTATCGGGTATCCAACTCTATTGATTCACTGTAGCACCGTCGCAACGTGAGGTGTATTTCTCTGTTCTATCGATACTACAATGGAATGTGTTCCTTTGAAATTAGGAAGCTTGTTTCCGGTATTCCCTGCCACTTTCGATATAAGGAGATTTAAATCAAATGACCACAAACACTACCCGCTCTATCCTCCTTCCCACAACCTATTTTCCTACTTCCAACACAATACTTCGTATTAGTAGGGGTCATCCCCTGAGTGCTGGTCCAATTAGAAAAAAGTCATAGTAAAAATGCTCCTTTTAGTGCTCTTGGTATCATCTCGCGACAACTTGTTTTTGAGTAGTGGCCGTTTTGACACCAATTCTAGAAAAGAAAAGACTAGACTATGCTTTTCTAATAGTTTTTTTGAGCTGTTGAAAATTGAAGTGAAACCATTTAAGTTTACACCTAGCCACTTTAAGATGTACTCATCACTCCATACATTACAAAGGGACGGTCAGGAGCTAGTACAAAGGAGTTAATACATGACAATGAACCTTTTCGTTTTAGTGATTTTTTTAAGTGTGTACCTTCTAGTTTACTTGGGGGCAGTTATATAACCAATGTTTGCTTACAAAATAAGCACTATTTTCACTATCGTTTACAAAGAGTACAATCATAGAGTAATATGGTAAACATTGGTGGAAATTACTGTTATTTTTAGATGCATTGCCGGCATCGAATTGCTGGATTCTACAGTTTGTGGTCCGTTTTCGCATGGTACCTCTATTTACGTAGGATTCGGTGATATTGGTTAAATATTAAATTTAAATTAATCAGAAATAATAACAGTACCTACTAAGTTGGCCATCTCTGATAATACTAAATTGTACATCTCTGACTCATGTCTGCTTCATAAACTATATTGTTATGTATAGATTTTTGGAAGTGTAATGGAAATCTAATATATATTAAATTACATACATACATACATACATACATACATACATACATACATACATACATACATACATACATACATACATACATACATACATACATACATACATACATACATACATACATACATACATACATACATACATATGTATGTAAGTAGCATTTGTATATTTATATTATTTATTTTTCACACCTTATTACGAAATTGTTGTTAGATTTTTGTTATGTAGTGTATAATATTAATTTTGGCGTTTTAGTTGTTTAGATTAGCTAATGATTAAGCTACACATAAACAACATTAGATTTTAGTTAATTTTTTCGTTTATACTTAGTTTTTTTTGTTAAAGGCAGTAGAAGTTTAGTTATAAAGTATTTTCGTATTTTTAAACTTATACCCATAGTAGTATGTGCCACTTAAACGGCCTTGAACTCATTTCTTGAATATGGCAGCCAGTAGTAGCAGCAGCGGTAAATAGCTATAAACATAAGCAAACAGTCAGGCCAACATTAAGGCAAGCGAGAAGTCTCGTCTGTCTGTCCGTCCGTCTTTTAGTCACTCAGCCAAACAAGCAAATAAAACTGCAGTTTGGCAAACAATTATCACATAAGGTAAACAAGCAGTCAACCAGGCCTGTTTGTCGAAATAGCATAGTTCTTAACAGTTGTATTAGTAGTTAGTGGTGATGATGATGGTAATGAGTAGCATTAACATTTAGTATCGCTGCAGCAGTGTTTTAGAAGATTGACACGATACATAAGCTTTTAAAATAAAGAATAAAAAAAATGTGTGCGAAAAAATCAAATTCAACAACAGTATAAAAACTCAACTAACAAATTTTACTCTGTTCCTACCTTGCCAAAATAACAACAACAATATTCAAAGTTTTAGTGTTTTATGTTTGTTGCTAGCCCAGCTTAAAGTTTTGTTTAGTGTTTGTAGTTGTGTTTGTGATTTCATGTATAATAATAACGTTGTGTATACACATCACTGTACACGAACTTAAAGTAAAGAAGTTTAAAGGAATGAAATGTTAAAATTTAAAAGAGGTAGACGGCCATCTAAGGTTAAATGATACATCATTTCGAATTTTAATTTTAAAATGACTTACAAATATTAAAACAAACCTAAATAATCTTATAACCAAACTCAAACTGAATTAGAAAAGAACTTAACCAAAACCGAACTAAAACTTAACTAGAACTGAACTAGAACTTAAATAGAAACGAAATAGAAATGAAATAGGACTGAACTAGAACTGAACTAAAACTGAACTAGAACTGAATAAGAACTGAACTAAATCTGAACTAGAACTGAACTAGAACTGAATTAGAACTGAACTAGAACTGAACTAGAACCGAACTAGAACAGAACAGAACTAGAACCGAACTAGAATTGACCAAGAACTAAACTAGAACTGAACTAGAATTAAACATGAACTAAAATAGAACTTAACCAAAATTGAACTAGAGCTGAACTAGAACTGAATTAGAACTGAACTTAAACTGAACTAGAACTGAACTAGAACTGAACTAGAACTGAACTAGAACTGAACTAGAACTGAACTAGAACTGAACTAGAACTGAACTAGAACTGAACTAAAACTGAACTAGAACTGAACTAGAACTGAACTAGAACTAAACTAGAACTGAACTAGAACTGAACTAGAACTGATCTAGAATTGAACTAGAACTGAATTAGAACTAACCTGAACTAGAACTGAACTAGAACTGAACTAGAACTGAACTAGAACCGAACTAGAACTGAACTAGAACTGAACTAGAACTGAACTAGAACTGAACTAGAACTGAACTAGAACTGAACTAGAACTGAACTAGAACTGAACTAGAACTGAACTAGAACTGAACTAGAACTGAACTAGAACTGAACTAGAACTGAACTAGAACTGAACTAGAACTGAACTAGAACTGAACTAGAACTGAACTAGAACTGAAGAGCCCTAGAACTGAACTAGAACTGAACTAGAACTGAACTAGAACTGAACTAGAACTGAACTAAAACTGAACTAGAACTGAACTAGAACAGAACTAGAAAAGACCTAGAACTGAACTAGAACTGAACTAGAACAGAACTAGAAGAGACCTAGAACTGAACTAAAACTGAACTAGAACTGAACTAGAACTGAACTAGAACTGAACTAGAACTGAACTAGAACTGAACTAGAACTAAACTAGAACTGAACCAGAACTGAACTAGAACTGAACTAGAACTGAACTAGAACTGAACTAGAACTGAACTAGAACTGAACTAGAACTGAACTAGAACTGAACTAGAACTGAACTAGAACTGAACTAGAACTGAACTAAAACTGAACTAGAACTGAACTAGAACAGAACTAGAAGAGACCTAGAACTGAACTAGAACTGAACTAGAACAGAACTAGAAGAGACCTAGAACTGAACTAGAACTGAACTAGAACTGAATTAAAACTAAATGACCGAATTCGAAATGACTTCCTTACCAAACCAGTATTTATAGCTACACACTTCTGCTTACAGATGTTTGTGATTTTTTCCTTTTTTTGTCTTCTTTCAATATCTTAAACAATATTTCTTTTTCTCACATTTCCTTTCACAAGTACAACTACAGCCAAAACATGACGATGTTAAACGATTTTTGGTTCCTACATAATTGTAAATGTTGTGATGTTTTTGCTACTGCTGTTGAACATTTGCCATAAGGAATAAAAATCATATGTATACATACATACAGACATATGTGTGTATATAAAAAAAAACTACAAGAAAAATACAAAATAAAAATATATGTGACGTGGGAGGAAAATTTCAGTGCCAGACCATAATATTTGTTCGTTTCTTTATCAGATAAACAGGAAAGAAAATGAATGACACAGCAACGCACGGGCAGATAAATGGACAGACAAGTCTCACTATATAGAGATATGATAACCCACTATAAATATAAACAAGATTTTGAATTTCGTTTTGATTTCTTTTTATTTTTGATTTTTTCTTTTTTTGTATCTTACACGACCTATAGTGTGTGTAGCTGCATTAGCAACCATCGTTTGTCTGCATTTTCTATGCAGATAAACGTACCGAACTGAACCGAAGCAAGCACCACTCTACTTGTAAGTTGAGTTGAGTGGTTGATAAAGTTGATTTCAAGCAGCAGAAGAGAAAAGTGTAGGGAATTTTGAAAAAAAAAGAAATACTTGAACTGTTAAATAAAATTAATACGCCAAATTCCACCCTATTTTTGTTCGTAATTTGGCGTTTTAATTATATAAAGTTTACAATGGATTGCAATTTATTTCCACGCAGGAAATATTAGGAAATATCCTTTCAGAAATAAATATATTTCAAAATCGCCTACATAAACGACACTATTTTTTCTTCGATTTCAATATAAATATCAATACGTAAAAACAACCCCCGCAATTAAAAATCTCCTGCAGTTAAAAGGAATAAATAAAAAAAAATCTGTATAAAACAGTTGTGCCAATTGTTTTCAAAAACCTGTTTTATTTCTACAATTAAACAGTATTTTCATTATCCAAATTGTTCGACATAAATATACTAAATTTTCCTTTATATTTAAATTTATATACACAGATTATTTTTTTGACATCTATGAACATAATTATCATGATCATGACACAAATTATGACAGTTTGCACTAAAAATAGCATTTAAACTTCAGCTTTCCATTTGTGTGTAATTGTATATCTAAATAAATGTATTTCATGGTTAAAGAATAGAGTTTTTTTTGTAGTTTTATAGCCAAATATCAAATAAAAAATTTAAAATAATAAATAAACATCTTTCATAATAAGTATTATTTTGTATGTAATAAAATTCGAATACAATTGAGTTTTTTTAGAATAATGCAAGCTGACGTGCAAGAGTTTTCAAATAATTAAAAGTTTGAACGTAGACTGGTATAATAGGTAGTTTAGTTCTAGTTCAGTTTTAGTTCTGTTCTAGTTCAGTTCTAGTTTAGTTCTAGTTTAGTTCTAGTTCAGTTGTAGTTCAGTTCTAGTTCATTTCTAGTTCTGTTCTAGTTCAGTTCTAGTTCTAGTTCATTTCTAGTTCAGTTCAGTTCTAGTTTAGTTCTAGTTCAGTTCTAGTTCAGTTCTAGTTCAGTTCTAGTTCAGTTCTAGTTCAGTTCTAGTTCAGTTCTAGTTCAGTTCTAGTTCAGTTCTAGTTCAGTTCTAGTTCAGTTCTAGTTCAGTTATAGTTCAGTTCTAGTTCAGTTCTACTTCAGTTCTAGTTCAGTTTACTTCAGTTCTAGTTCAATTCAAGTCAAATTCTAGTTCAGTTCTAATTTAGTTCAGTTACCAATTTAATTTTTTGTTCCTTAGTGGACTTACGGCACTGCAAAGTGACGTAAAGTAATGAAATGAAACGTAGTTACAATACAAAGGATACACAGGTTTCTTAGTAATTTAAAGAGTATACAGCAATAAAAAATACTTAAAATGGAAGTGAAAAGAAATTATTTTCATCAGAACCCAATACAATATAGCTTGCCAGGCAGTTAAGGCAACACATTAAAATCCACCAACCTACCAGCAGCCAAACGACTACTTTTTTGCTTTTCATGGCTTCGACATTTATATAATTTTATAAAATCTACATAAAAATAACACTGATACACCAAGTTTAAGAAGGTACCAGAGAATAAGAGCAGCAGCAGCAATATCGCCATAGCAAAGTTAATGCTGGACTTGTTATATATACGATAAATTTAAAATAACAACAAAGACAATCTCAATCTCTATATTAAAATACAAACATAAAATATATAAAAATATATATTTTTAAAGGGAAATAATATAAAGGAAGGAAGGAAAAGAATACGAGAAATACGAATATATTATTCATATTAAATGAATTCCAAATTAAAGAAGACCTTTTTGTATGTGTGTGTGTGTTTTTTTTTTTCATTCTGTGAATTTGTATTGTTTGCTATAAATGCCACCTCTGTGGCATGAGTAGTTTTTAGTCCACATCCATAGTGTAGATAATGGTTTGTGGCTGCTGTGGCAATTGTGTTAAATGAAATTCAGTAAAAAATAAAAAAAGTAATATTATTTTCATCTTGAATGACATTGTTTGAAATAAAATTGATTTCTTTATTTATATGTTTTGTAACTATGTGTATGAATTTGTATGTATGTGTTACAGGAAATAGCAAGGATTTGCACAAAAAATTAAACTCAAGTTATTGATAATTTCCTGAATGAAAACATTTCAATTATGCCATAAAAGAATATTTGTATGAAAAATGTATAACCTAATATAGAAAAACTATTAATAATATATCAGTAAATATTCATTTTTTTAATTTTTTATACTTCATTTTTGCATAAATTGATTGGCATTTATTATTAAATAATAAATATGTGTTAAAAAGAGTTTTAAATTTAATATAATTAATTTCGTTTTTTTTTTCAAGGATCGCAAAACCTATTTTGTTTGTAACAAAATTTATCTATATACAAAAATGGTAAGTAGGTTATTTTGCTAAATTAACTGAATATTTAACAAAACTACTCAATTTCCTCTAATCATATCAAAAGTTGTCTAAAATTCATATTATCCTAGAAATTTCTAGTTCAGTTCTAGTTCAGTTCGAGTTCATTTGTAGTTCAGCTCTAGTTCAGTTCTTGTGCAGTTCGAGTTCAATTCTAGTTCATTTATAGTTCAGTTCTAGTTCAGTTCTAGTTTAGTTCTAGTTTAGTTCTAGTTCAGTTCTAGTTCTGTTCTAGTTCTGTTCTAGTTCAGTTCTAGTTCAGTTCTAGTTTAGTTCTAGTTTAGTTCTAGTTCAGTTCTAGTTCAGTTCTAGTTCAGTTCTAGTTCAGTTCTAGTTCAGTTCTAGTTCAGTTCTAGTTCAGTTCTAGTTCAGTTCTAGTTCAGTTCTAGTTCAGTTCTAGTTCAGTTCTAGTTCAGTTCTAGTTGAGTTCAGTTCTAGTTCAGTTCACAAGGTTTCCATGGACATACAGACGGGCGGATATATCTTAATCATATTTACACCATTGTAGTGGTGTATAAATGTAGAGGTATAGTGGTATAAATATATAGATTTGTTGCGACCTACCGATATTTAGGTTTTTGATTCAATTCAAAAAGAATTCAACCCTGACATTTGCGTTTATTAGTTTCTCGAAATATAAAATTAAACACAAATTTTCAAAGTTATAACTTTAAAGTAATTTCCCGTAATTGTGACATTTAAAAAGCGTTTTCAATAAATTTTCTAAAAATCAATAAAATCCAAAAGAGAAACCTTTAATATTATTAATTTTATAATTAAAACATATGGTAAAAATCTCAACATTTAAAAGAAAGAAAAATGTGTAACAAATTAAATGAAATTGTCATAAAGAAAAATTTTACACTTTAACAAGGCGTTCATATTTTAAAAAGAAAAACTAGGGGCTAAAGTAGGTAAAAAGTAGAGGCGGGGGGCGGGGGGTCTGTTTGAAATAGAGGGCCCATTACAATTTGGCCTTAACAGGGATAAAATGTTCTCTCTTATTTTTGCATAACGAATAAATGATATACATGACTAAATATTTACGACAATTGCACAAGTATTTTTTTTCGCTTTAAGGCGACATTTAAACTAGAAGTGGGTTAGAATTTTATTTTTTTTACAGCAGCTAGAGAAAATTGTGTCGAAAAAAATGGAATAAATTAAATAAATTTAATATGCAATAAAAATTACAATAATCAGAGGCGGAAGAGCTTTATGAATTTTTAACAAACTTTGACGCCAATGCATGACCCTTTGCCAGTCAGTGGATTTTTTTTTTTTTTTGTTTTATTGTAATATATTTTTTTTTACTCATTAAAAAAAAATGAGACGTCGACAACGACAATTAGAAGAATGAAAGAGGAAAATGAAATATACAGAAATAAAATGAAACAAGAAAATTTTCTCTATCACAAAAATACCAGAAATGCAAAGAAAGATACAAAATAAAATTTCAGTGTAATTTTCACACAATTTTTTTTTTTCCTTAAGAAAAATTAATTTTTTTTTTCAAGTTTTTATAATAAAATTTTAAAGGTATTATATCATCAGCAATATATGTATAAGAAAAATGTTTATAACTTTAAAGTAATTTCCCGTAATTGTGACATTTAAAAAGCGTTTTTCAATAAATTTTCTAAAAATCAATAAAATCCAAAAGAGAAACCTTTAATATTATTAATTTTATAATTAAAACATATGGTAAAAATCTCAACATTTAAAAGAAAGAAAAATGTGTAACAAATTAAATGAAATTGTCATAAAGAAAAATTTTACACTTTAACAAGGCGTTCATATTTAAAAAGAAAAACTAGGGGCTAAAGTAGGTAAAAAGTAGAGGCGGGGGGCGGGGGGTCTGTTTGAAATAGAGGGCCCATTACAATTTGGCCTTAACAGGGATAAAATGTTCTCTCTTATTTTTGCATAACGAATAAATGATATACATGACTAAATATTTACGACAATTGCACAAGTATTTTTTTTCGCTTTAAGGCGACATTTAAACTAGAAGTGGGTTAGAATTTTATTTTTTTTACAGCAGCTAGAGAAAATTGTGTCGAAAAAAATGGAATAAATTAAATAAATTTAATATGCAATAAAAATTACAATAATCAGAGGCGGAAGAGCTTTATGAATTTTTAACAAACTTTGACGCCAATGCATGACCCTTTGCCAGTCAGTGGATTTTTTTTTTTTTTTGTTTTATTGTAATATATTTTTTTTTACTCATTAAAAAAAAATGAGACGTCGACAACGACAATTAGAAGAATGAAAGAGGAAAATGAAATATACAGAAATAAAATGAAACAAGAAAATTTTCTCTATCACAAAAATACCAGAAATGCAAAGAAAGATACAAAATAAAATTTCAGTGTAATTTTCACACAATTTTTTTTTTTCCTTAAGAAAAATTAATTTTTTTTTTCAAGTTTTTATAATAAAATTTTAAAGGTATTATATCATCAGCAATATATGTATAAGAAAAATGTTTAGAAATTTACAAAAAAAAAAAAAAAAAAAAAAAAACAAAATTAATTAAAATTTTTACAAAAAAAAATATATTATTTTTCCTTTAAATCTATTTAAAAAAATATTTGAAATTGTAGTTGCCCTTTAATAAAACTACAAATTCCACGCCTTTAATGTTGAAACTGCAAAAAAAGCTAGAAATTATGTTTTTCTCTATAAATTTATGTAACCTTTATGATTCAAGTATTAAATTATCCTTCATTTTTGTTTTAATTTTTTAATTTTTTATTAAATTAAATAAATTATTTTTTAACTTATTTTAAGCTTAACTTTATTAATTTTGTTATTACTTTAATTTTTTTCTATATAAATTTCATTTTATATATATTTTTTTCAAAACCTTTAATATAGATTTTTTCATTACGTTTTTTTTTATTTTTTCAATTCATTTTTTTTTGTATATGGATATTTTAGTATTCCACACTCTAAGCTCTTTGTTCTCTTTTCATCACTAGTATATTTTTTTCTTTTGTAGATTCATGTGTGTGTGTATATTTTATTATAATTCTCTCATTTTTTTTGCTTTCATTTTAATATAAAATGTTTTTTTTTTCAAGTTTTTTTTCACAATTTTTTTCAGTTAATTTTCTTTAGTTTATTCGATGTATCTCCACGCAATACCAAAACAAGACTGACAACAGAAATATCTATAATAATCCGAAACGAACGCAAATTTTGAGTAGAAATTGTTATATTTGCTCAAATTTAAATAACAACTGAGTAAGATTTGAGTTAAAGAGAGTTGTCTTTAACCAACGAATATGCGTAATGTTTTGTTTAGGGGCGGGGGGGGGGAGGTGGTGCGTTGTATCGGTTCGTTGAAGAAGGTTTAAATAATTTATTAAATTTTATTAAACTCCCTTTGTTTAGCATTTTTTTTTTTGCATTTAAATATTTAAACTAGAATTAAATGTTTATTAATTATGTTAGTGATATACATTTATCAAAAATAAATCATAATATTCAAAGGTTCTCTATAAGAGTAAAGTAGTTAAACTCGATTTGTCATTCAGTTTGTAATTGTAGTGGATTATATTTCCACAAGCTAAGCAGTTTCAGTTTTCCAGTTATCTTAATTTGCTATAGGCAGAGAACAAAAATATAGTTGTGGTAACCATATCCTAAAAAAATTATGATTGTAGTGTTAATATATTTTGGTTATTGTAACAATTTCAAAATATCATATTATGATTAAAGACATTTGAAATATTTTATCATAATATATTATATTTACCAATACATTTTTATTATGCACATATATGGTATTCAATCATATTATGATTGAAGACATTTGAAATATTTTATCATAATATTTTGTATTTACCACAATATTGTTATTATACACAACTATATTATGATCCAATTTGATTATAATTTCGTTAACAAATATGTATCGAAATCAAAAACAGAGAACGAACATTGTCGTGCTAATCATATACTAACATATAATGGTTAAAATCATATTATATATATATTATGATTAAATATCATATTATGATTAAAGACATTTGAAATATTTCATCATAATATATTTACCACTATATTTTTATTATGCACAACTATATTATTGTCTAATTTGATCATAGTTTCGTTAATAAATATGTATGAAAATCATAAATAAAGAATAAACATAATTGTGTAACCATGTACTAATGGTTGTTATTATACATGACTATATTGTGATCCAAATTTGATTATAATTTCGTTAAGAAATATGTATCAAAATCATAAATAGAGAATAAACATAATTGTGGTAAACATGTACTAAGAGCAACATATAATGGTTAAAATGTTTATTGTAATGTAAGTTTATTAAGATAATTATAACACTATTTTAAAATATCATATTATGATTAAAGACAATTGAAATATTTTATCATAATATTTTGTATTTTCCACAATATTGTTATTATACATGACTATATTATGATCTTATTTGATCATAATATGTATTGAAATAAAAAAAAAAACAGAGAAATAAAAAACATAGTTGTTGTAACCATGTACTAAGAGCAACATATAATGGTTAAAATTATGATTGTAGTGTAAATATATTATAATTATTGTAACAATTTTAAAAAATCATATTATGATTAAATACAGTTGATATATTTTATATTTGCCACATTATTATGATCCAATTTGATCATCATATGTATTGAAATCAAAAACAGAGAAAAAACATAGTTGTGATAAACATGTACTAAAAGCAACATATATTGGTTAAAATTATGATTGTCGTGTAAATATATTATGATTATTGTAACTATTTTAATATATCATATTATGATTACAGGCAGTTGAAATATTTTATCATAATATTAATACAAGGGGCTTCATTCAAACATTCCTAATGTAGAGGTACTCTTACATTATGTCCTAGAATTCGAATGATTATCAGTTTATCAAAAGTCATCTGATAATGTTATTGTAAATTCACTAACAGAAAAAGAAACAGTATTGTAGACTGATACCATTTTGGAGATTAATAGTTTATTGGTATAGATGTTTGATTAATATTAGAACGCTAAGTCAGAGATAAAAGCCGATGCAAAATGATTGACAGTGGCGACGCAACCATTTTCGTTGTTGTTGTAACAGTTTGGCTGTAACTGGATGTTTTTCCCTGGGGAAATAACTTCCGGTTGATACAGCTGTTACTGAGTTGGCAATCTTTGGCCGATTGAGAATCGGGTCGTTGCGAAGCGGCGATTTTCGGTCGGAGGTTGCCGCCGATTATAGAAAATATTGACTGCGGCTCAATTTAACCTTTTCTTCAAAAATTGACCTTATAAGCGTTTATTATATGGAAAATTCTTTTTAAAAGTCCGTTAATTAGAAACCTGTCTCTATATAAGTTATTTCCCAAAAAAATGGACATTATTATAGTAGTTTTCACTATTATAACATTAGTTCATATTAATAAGAACATTAAATAGTGATAACTACATTCAATTTGATTCAATTATTTCCCAAAATACAAGTTCGATTCTAATCTTTATCAACGGCTACGTTTAAGCCGGCTTAAACTTTTGAACCAAAAGAAGTCGGCGGCGGCGAGGCTGTCAAAATATTTCAGGCGGCCAGGCGCCGCCGATTTGCGTCGTCTCGGCTTGTATCTCTGTTTTGAGGTCATTTACAAAACGATAAAAATAATATAGTCGAAATAAGTTCAACTTGAGCCCTTAGCTAACATAACCCAATAGCGGAACAATCACTTTAGCATCGAATCCTAATGTGATTTCCTAAAATTTGTTTAAAACATCAAGTTTTTATAAAAATTACTTTTAGTTCCTGTTGAAGAATTACGTTCTATTCATCGGGGTGTTAACTTTTATACATTGATTCTCAGCTCGAAACTTCTGGTAAGATTTTAATATCATTTTCATCCCTGTCTTGAAATTTTAACAAAAAAAAAATGTTACAAAAAGGTGGTGTTTATACCTTTAAAATTTGACCCAATTACATAATTTTAAATTGATAAAGATGGTGGAGTAAAAAAAAATATATAAAACGTAGTTAATGTAAGTTTTCAGGAACTTAATTCAAAAGAAGTTGTAGAGATATTGATATGAATTATACGGTTTTAAAAACAAAGTTTCTTTGGGAAGGCTTCCTCAAGGATGTATATTTAAAATATTTAAAAAAGGTCCTTAGAATTGAAGAATTTCTTTGGTATTAGAAGTCTGGATTATATTAGAAATTTTTGTATTGCTTTGTAAATATTTTACGTTTTTAAATTTTGTTTAAATTACAACAAAAAAATATGGTTACAAATTCGTAATAGGCGAATAAATAAATAAAAAAGCAACTTAACTACATAGTAGCAAAATTATCACTCAAATTACATGATGAACTATGAGCGTAAAATATAATAAAGAAAAAATACTCAAATGAGCTGGTCGTCGCCCGCATTTGAAATACATATAAGAAACTCAAGAGTACTAATAACCTAACCCTTCCTGCAAAAACCCTCAATAATGTACTCGTTTTGCTTACCTTTCATTATTGTCTTACAACTTGTATTCTACTATCCCTTATTCTCTATGACACGAGTAGTAAATGTAATAAGTAGTCTTTGTTCTTCTCCAGTCTTACCTGTAATGACAAAAGAAAAAAAAGAAAACAAAAAATGAGAAAATATGGAGAGAAATTAAAAAACAACAAACTATTATTAGACAAGTTTTTTTTCATATGTTTTTAAATATTCTATATTATGTTCTATTATATACATTTAGTATGCGATCAGCTGATCGTGCATGGGATACTTAAAGTTGGATAATTGACGTATGGTTAGAGAATAAATAAATAAACAAACAATTTGCTGTAAATGAGTTTAGACTGACGTTTAGACTTCTAGTAACTAATGGCTATTTTAGTTTAATGGTGGTAGTGAGAGTATTATTTAATTGTTGTTTGAAAAATAAAAAAAGAATTTCAGCTGTTTTTTCCAGCAAATGCATTTTGAAAAAATGAAATATCTGTTGCGAACAGCCGTAACCATATGACACGAACTGAAAACGCGACAATAATAATTTTAATTGTTTGTTCTTATATACAAATTTCTATTTCACTGCTGTTGTTCTCTCTCTCTCTCTCTATAAATATTTCTAGTTTTTTTTTTTGTTCTGTTTAATTTTCTATACAGCAAAATTAAACGCGTGTATGAAACTGTTTAGAGAACAGGGTGAGAATTAAGTTTGTATACAAAAAATTTTAAATAACACATGTTGTGGTTTATTTAATTTTTAGTAGAACTGTATGTTTCCTAGAAAGAAAGTCCGAAGAAAGGAGTATCACTTTCTCAAGGCAACCGAGTCATTCATAAACTAATGGAAACTCTTTTCGAAAATCAAAATTGGAATTCTGAGAGTTTAATTTGAATATATTCTTTAAGATACACAATATGGAGTTGTACAGAGTAGGGTTCTTTAAATCGACTTACGAATAATCGAACAATCGACTTTTTGTCGATAAAAGTCAAAGTCGACTATTTTACTCCAAAAAACTCGATAACTCCACTATCGTCTGTGAAAAAAGTCGAAAAGTTGACTTTGTTAATAAAAGTCGAAAAGTCTGAAAGTCGAAGAAAAGTCGACTATATATAAAATACTTATAGTCGAAAAGTCTATAAGTCAACTTTTAATTAAATGAAAAAAGTCGAAAAATCGACTTTTCATATAATGCAAAAAGTCGAAATGTCGACATTTAATTAAATGAAAAAAGTCGAAAAGTCGACTTTTCGTTTCAACTATAGGGCAGTGTCACACGTTCAATATATATCGTGATATTTGCTGTATTAGGATATGTATTGAACGTGTAGCATGTAATATTGACGTATCGTGTTCCATATCACACAAAACCCGAATTTTCTGAAATCCAAAATTCGTAAAAATAAATATAATAAAACAAATGAAAATGAAATATCGTTTGAAAAATTGTTAAAAAATATAAAAGAAAATTGTTTTTTTCTAAATTTGTGTTATTTCGGGATTTTCGCGGCATTGGTTTAATCATCCGCAGACCCGTATACCATAAAATATTCCAAATACTGATGTAAAAAATATTGAACGTGTAGCGTATTCATCAATCCATTTAAATGCGTCGTGATCCAAATAGATCAATATATATTGAACATGTGGCAGTACCCATAGAACCCTAGTACAGAGTGGACGCGATTTGGAAACATGATTATTCGTTTTGATCCTACTGCTTTGGGTATTCTAAATTGATTAATATTCTTTAATCACCCGGAAGTTGTAGGTAGTTAACTTAATTTGGCAACATGATTATTCGTTTTGATCCTATTGATCTTTGCTTAAAGACTTAAACCGATTATTACTGACCAGAGGAGATGTATTTCTAACAAATTTTTTAAGCACCCGGTCAACTCTGTACAGTTGTATGATTTGACAACATGATCACTCATTGATATGGAGTATCAATTTCTCATTGTAACCGAGTCATTCAAAAGAAATCCAAATTTGAATTCTCAGAGATTGTTCTGATCAAATTGTTAAAGCCCTTGGGATTTACACTGTAGGTACGGTAGTCATTTGGAGTTAACGTATTTTGGCACCATGATCACTAATCTATTCTAAAGATCTGAACTGATTTATAATGAACAGAGAAGATACAGTTTACGTAGTTGTATGGAGGTAACGTAATTTAGCAACATGATCACTGGTATTGATTTCTTAATGTTGGGTTTTTAAACATTTAATATGGTTAATATTGACCGGAGGAGATGCAACTGCACATCAACTCGTGCTATGAGACATATTTTGAAATTGCCTTTCTGGATCGTGTATCCTCGGAATGCGTAATGTACACTTATTAAATAAACCTTGAGCAATGAAGTGAGGCTTTCGCATATATTTTTTAAGTCGTATATCGGACAACTACCAGAGTTAGAAACTGAAGGACCAAATTGATGATAATGATCAAATGAAAAATTCCATCACAAACATGCAGGAATCAGCTAAAGCATGGAGAAGAATAAGAGGCATAAGGAAACCTAAAAATCTTGGATATACAGATTACAACACTAGCTTCCATGCGAAAGTCGGAATGCCGTAAGTAAGAGTATCCAAAACAAATCTTACGAGGTAACCTAAAAGGTTAGGTGGTAGGTATTCAGACTCGAAACCCAGGGAAATGGGTATCGAGTAATCGAAAAAGTTGAACGTAATGTCTTCAAGGCGCTGTAAGTTGATAGGTGTTTAGACTGGACACTTAGGGCTTTGGGCAAAACTATATCGAACGATAAAACACTTTCTAAGTCGTGGACAAGCCGAAATTAGATCCAAAAATCCTTAATATCTTTGCTCTGCTATATATAACAGACATTTGAAGATGGATTGGAAAATATTAAGAAATTACTTATAGAACACTTAATTTTTGAGGCAATGAAGGCTAAACACTTTCTCAGTCGTGGAAAGCTGAAATTGGATCCAAAAAGCCTGGAGACCCTTCCTCTACTATATATAACAAACATTTGAACATGAATTGGACAATGTTAAGGAATTACGTCCAGAAGTTTTAATTTTTAAGGCAATAAGGGCGAATTTAAAAGCGCGGAAAAGTAAATGCCAAAAAATCAGACGGGGTAACCAATTAGGTCGTATTTGAAAGGGGTAACCAAACAAAAGTGACATCTGGTTGGTTAGCGCTATAGTTTGGCAGACCGGAAGTGAGAGGTTCGATTCCCATCTCGTTAGATGCCTAGGTGTATTTCTTCGGATTTGATGTATATACATCTTGGTTTCAAACTGACTAACTAACCAAACAAAAGGAATAACGAGAAGTAATCTCCGTGCTTGCAAGTGCGAAATTAGTTAGATGCTTGTTATTCGGACGGGACGCAAAGGACAACTATTGAGGAGGTCAAAACACATTCCCAATCGTTGACTAGCCTTTGTCGAAATTACATCAAAAATTATTCTCCGAGGGTGCAAGTAGAGGAGTTTAAAGAGTTTATTGGATGCTAGGTATTCGTACTGAATTCAAACTAACTAACTAATCAAACGAATGGAGAACGAGAAGTATTTTCCGTGCTTGCAAGTGCGAGATTAGTTAGTTGCTTGTTATTCGTACTGGCCACAAAGGACTATTAGCACAACTATTAAGGAGTTGAAAACACACTCTCAATAATTGACTAGCCTTTGTTGAAATTACATCCAAAATCCTTCTCCGAGGGTGCAAGTGCAAGGTTGGTTAGATGCTAGATATTCGAACTGGATAGAAGGACTAAGAGTACAATTATATAGGACGCTGACACACTTTCTCAATCATTGAAAAATTTTAAGAAATTATGTCCAAAATATTGAGCTTAGACTGCCATTTGGAAAGTAAAAAGGGGAAGTTTTCTTTCCTTCTCTGAAACTACCATCCTTATCTTAAATAACTTTGGAGGAATGATAACATTTATGGGTCTAAAAAACTGAGTTATCTCTTTAACTTTCTCGATCAAGACTTTTATACACAACATACTAAGGCCCAGAGGTCTTTAATACTTGACTCAGGAATAGGTTAAACCTAATGATATCATACTTAAGATAACATAGCTATAACGAAGCACTCCAGATGTCTTTATTACTTGATACTACAAATATCGTTCACACTGTTTCTATATATGAATTGGTGATATTCAGTTGTTGTTGTTGTTCGCATGTAGGTTGTTGTATATAGATTTTTTTTTTAATTTTCAATGGTTTTTTGTATGTATGTCATGTGCATCTACATACACATCTTTATAAATATGTACATTACTTAAGCATGCATATGTATATACATACTTGTTATACACACAGACATGCGAACATACATATGTATATTAAAGTGTTTTGTATATATGTATACAATACTTGTGTGTATAATAATATGCAGTTTTATTATATACTACATACCTTAAGTCAACCTTATAAAATATGTATATATGTACACATGTATCAACTGTATATAATATATAAAGTTCACACATGCATAAAAACTACAAAAACAACTTACGTATAAATCTACAAAAAAAAAAACAACAGTAACAACACTAACTTGGAGGAGCATTAATGAAATATACAAGAACTAGTTTATGGTTAAGACAAACATTTCTTATACTCAATGTTTTTTTTACGAAAAAAACAACAACAAAAAAATATTGTGTCTAAATTATAAATAAATAAAAATAAGGTGGAACTGACAGGTTTAGCTCCTAAAGCCTTAAACGTTGTTTATGAACATTATTTACGTCGCATGTAATTTTTGTTCGATCGTCGTAAGTGTGTCATTTAAATCGATTTTGCAATGTTTGTAATTCAAATACATATTCGTATGAAAAAAAAGATTTTTTTATATTTTTAGTTATATACAGAGTCATAGGTATTATCTTAAATTTTTATATAAAGGATATTTGTAAAAAAATGTTCTTCAAAATTTTTTTTAATGAAATTATTTTCTTGAACACCTTTTTAGAAAATATGAAAGATTTCCTTGGTTCATAAATCAGTTTATATATAACAGAATCTGTCGCATTTAACCATTAATTGAAACTATGAACAATTACAAGAAGATCATAATGCAGCTGGAATTATATAAAAATAGATCAACTGATCTTTATTTGAATGATCAACAGGGTTATTTAAACATTAAAGGATTCTGTTGATAACGTTTAACTGATATAGATAAACATCATCGAAAAGCCCCAAAACGAAATTAAATAAGAACTAAATTCCTCTAAAATTCGTCCTTAGAGCTCTGTAGCACTTTATCGTGAATAGTAAAGATCAGTTCAGTGTCCTGAGGTAGGTTAGTGTTCTAGTCTGGTAGATCGTAGGTGGTAGGTGCGATTCCCACCTGAGGCACTGGTTAAGGTGCACAGCAGTTCGACGGTACAGTCCCGAACTGACCATTTAACCTACCACTTGTGGTGGCCCCTAGCCACCTGACTACCGAGGTGACCAACATGGTCACCTGGGTAGTCAGGTGGCTTGTCCTGCGAGGAAGTCAATCGTCACTCTACACCCTACAAAGAGACAGTCGAAAGACGATTGCCTCTGCTGTCGCTTACAAAGGGGACAATAAAGTGACGACTGTCTTCATTCTCGTTTACAAAGAGTTTATTTGTGACGAAAGACCAAAAACATACGAATTGGAGTCTGCCAGGTGGTAAGATATTAATGGAAATAAAATTTAAAAATTTCAAGTGTCTACTATCTAGAATACCATGGAACAATAATGTGACAATTGACCCGAAAGATATAAATTTGAGTCGACCAGATGGTGGCATATTAGTAGAAAGTAATAATCATTTCTCCAAAAGATGGGTAAAATAACTACTTTCGGAAGTACAATAAAAAAACACCTTTTAAGAGTATAATCTCTAGGTATTTTGAGGACAGTAAAGAGACGACTGTCTCCGCTCCCGTTTACAAAAAGGACACTAAAGTGACGACTGTCTTCATTATCGATTACAAAGGGTACATTCGTGACGAATGACCCAAAACTTACGAATTACAATCATCAAGGTGTTTAACTATTAGTGGAAATTACTGTCTTTTTCGTATGCATTGACTCTTTGTCGAACTGCTGGGTGTGTTCAACAGGCCCGATAGAGGCCTAGGTGTATTTCTTCGGATTTAGTGTATTTAAACTAACTAACTGAGTAAAGATCTGATGTGTCTTTTCCAAAGAAGTAGAGACTGATATTCTTCCAAACTCATATATATTTCTGATAACATGTATAACATGTGTATTGTTGATCTTTCTTTCCTTTTAAGGGGACAATATGTTGCAGAAACAAACTGAGTTATCCGTTTTCTTTATCCAGGATATTTTGCATAATATTTTCATTTTAGTCTTTAAACGAATAAGTAAAGACTAACATTCTTCTAAACTCTTTGAAGATGTGTAAGTTTACTTAAGGAGTCGTCTGAGTGACCGAAATATTCTACACATTTTCAATCTGTCATACCATTAACATAGATCGATTACTAATCGAACCCTGGTCTTGGTACCAAATATTATAGAAACTACATTGAATTGACTTCGCGTTGTTCGGTATATCATATGTATTTTTGATCTCTTATTCCTTTAAGGGTATTAAATAGCTCAATAGCTCTTATAAGTGTGCGATGCTCTGAAGCGAAAAACAAAGTTATCCGCTTTCTTTATCCATAATATTCTGCATATTTTCCATGTTAGTCTTTAAACGAATAAATAAAGACAAAGGGCACTTCACACGATCACACTTTATGTTCGTATAATAAAAAAGAGAATAAAAGTCGTTTGATTCTTTTTTGTGTTTTCACGATTGATGCAAAACAATAGTAAAGTAAGATGGAAACAGATAATTCACTTTTTTTGTATGTGTTTACATAAATCCTTTTAAAAAAATGAAGAGAGCCATACGACTGTCAAATTTGCCATCCGTATTCTCTCTCAATGTGTGTTGGTTTCATTACATATTGTGTTTAGACGATCCCATCCGTACTCTTCTACACAAAATTTTTACAGATCATATTACTTGTGTGCTCGTGTGAAGTCGGCTTCAAACTCTTTGATGATGTGTGAGCTATTAAAGAGAGTAGCCTAAGTGCTTTGTCCGGAATATTCTGTACTTGTGTGCTCGTGTGAAGCCGACTCTAAACTCTTTAAATGTGTGTGTTCTAACAAAGAGAGTAGCTCGAGTACTTTGTCCTGAATATTCTACACATTTTCGATCTGTCATACCATTAACACAGGTCGATTGCTTATAGAACCCAGCACTTAAGGTCACGAATCTCAGTTATCTTAAGATCATGGAAAAATGTGTGCAAAATTGGAAACTCTATAGCGAAAAATATGCTATAGATACTCTGCACACTTTAACGTATATGTTTCCCAATCGATCTCACAGTCCTTTCATATCCATATGTCACTAAGTGACCAAAATTGTTGAGCTTTTTCAAAAACTCCGAATAGTATAAAGAAACAAACTTCAATATATTTCAGCTCTCCTGTTAGATGTTGTACAGGTGCGGTAACATGTTCAAAAGTAGTTTGCACAGAAAATAATCTACTCTCGATCCTCATGAATAAAATTATGTTCTGGTATAATTTGGGCGCAAGAGCAAATTCTTCGTTGTTTAAACTTATCCGCGTACAACACCCAAAATAGTAGCCTCAAGATAAAGGAACGATACTGAACGATACCTGGCATTCCTTTGCCATGTTTAGACGAAAAATACACCCAAATGAAAGTCAGTATAGCGAAGAAAGGACTAACCGCAGATGCTCTGCACATTTTCAGGCGAAAAACTGCTCTCGATCCAATATCTTTCAGCTACTATGTTATAGTTCAATCTGACATTCTTCTACAAGTTCATACATTCGTATAACTTGTCATAGTGTTTAGACTTCAGCAACTTCAGATTCAGAACATTTTGTAGAAATATTGCAATCTCGCGAACTTAATATGGATTGGTTTCAACCTCTATGCGGTTACTTTGAAAACGACTATTCCCAGAACACTTGGAACATATGAGCCCTTGGTTCTTTTATATTAATTCAACGGAAATTAAGTTCCGAAAAAACGTTTTGTGGAGGTCTTAGATATCCACAACTAATGAAGATTTGCAAGAATTAAAAATTTTTTGTGAAAAATTTGTTATTTGGTTCAAGGATAACGTCGATAAAAATTTTAGTTTATTCTATTAACTTTAAGCTTCTATGTTCTAGTTCGATCTAGCCTTCCGTTAACATGAGAATAACATATCAAGTGAAAGTTATGCTCCTATATTCTAGTTCGATCTGGCTGTGCGTTACCATGCAATGAACATGCCTAGTGAGCTATAGGCAGTTTCTTTGCTCACTTTCACGAATTACTAATGTGTTCGTTCAATATGACGAGTTTTTTTCACTCGAACTTTTTACTCATTCGTTTGTCTTATCATAATGGTTAGACTTTAACGACTGAACAATAATGGTCATGATTCGTCAGATTCAGAACAATTTTGTGGAAAAATTGCCATCTCACGAACTTAATATGAATTGGTTTCTACACGTTTACTTTGAATAAAACTATTGCAACAACACTTGGAACAAAGGCCATTATCTTTGAGACTTTGGTCCTTTTATATTATTTAACATAAATCGAGTTCCGAGAAACAAGTTTTGTGGAACTCTTAATGTTCTCCATGACCAGGAGATCGCACGGACAATCCCGAACTACCTATTTAACCTACCATTTAAGGTAACCCCTAGATACCGAGCGTCCAGGTGACTTTCGATTTTAACAAGTGCTTGTGGTACGAGGAATTTAATCGTCACTCCATAGATTACGAAGAGACAGCAAAAAGCTTAAGTTTGTTTTTTTAAGTAACCATTCTCTCACTTGCAAAGGGGACACTACAATGAAGATTGTCTTCAACCTCGTTTACAAAGAGTACATTCGTGACGAAATAGAGCGAATAGAGATGGTTAGACGTTAATGGAAATCACTGCCTTTTTCGTAGGCATTTACACTTTGTCGTATGTCCAGCAGTACGAGTTAAGCCGATGATTTTCGGACGATCAGTCATTCGATTGAATATAACAAACTGGAATACCTAAATTTGATCTTTTAAACTCATGACAACTATGATTCGCAGCTTGTCGTATACTTCGTCATAACAATGAAAAGTTTGCCCAAACCAATATGGCCGCCGGAAACTGATAAAACTATTACCTATAATACTAAAATATAACCCTAGAAATGATCTATTTCAAGGAATTTGAATAATTACTCTCTATTTGTCTGTTATCTATACAGTCTCCCCACTCTTTTGAACATATGTACATTATGTGTTCAAATACGTACGTAAATATGTATGTAGATACAAATTTTCTTTGATAACAGGGGGAACTTTCACACAACATTAATGGTAACAATAAACGAGTCCACATGGCAAGTCGTGGAAGTCATCGTGGTGGTGCTATTATTATTATTATTTGTTCAGTGGCTGATTTTTTTGTTGCTGTTGTTGTTCATGTACATTACAATCATCATATTTAAATAACAGTTCAGCTTTAATGATTTTTCCAAAAAAAAGTAAAAAAATTCAAAACGAAAGAAACTTCATTTTTAACAATTCAACCACTGTGAAATAGAAACAAAGTGAAAAATCAACATCAAAACAAAATACGAAAATAAATAACAAATAAAACAAATTGAAAACACACTCAAAACACGAAAAGTTAAATAAAAAAAGGCATGAAATAAAATCAGAAAAAAAAGAAAACCTACAGACAAAACAAGAGAAACAAGTTTAAAGTTTGAGCAAAAAAACAAAAAAGATTAATAAAATCAAAAAACTAAAATATTGAACATTTTTCAACGTACTTATTATGTATCTCTGCTCCATGTCTAAAGTGTTTTGGATACCAACAACTACTAGTTGTTTGGTTTTTTATTATTGCACACAAGGAAGCAGAAAAATGGAGGAAGAACATGAAAAATAATAACAACATAAACAAACATAAAATAACAACTCATGAAGAAAATGAAAAATAAAAACAGAAATCACCAAGAGAAATACACAGAAATGACAACAAACTTTTTTTTTGGGGGGGGAAGTCAGACTTTATAAAAAGTAAATCTACAGTAACCGAGAAAATAAACAAACACACAGACAGACAGACAGACTAACAATTCCCTTTAATGCAAGTCTATGTCTGAGAATGACTCCATCTAAAGACAAAGAACTCGATAAAAATACAATATAAATAAACAAACAAACGAGTTGGAGTGTTATATTCGGCTTTGCCGAAACTTAAGATACCTTTCGCGTACAATATTTAATCGTTCAGAATTGAATCCCGATATCATTATAGATTTATGACCTTTCAGAAAACAAGTAAGAAATTATAGTCAGGCGAGGTCGACCAAAAAACATCTTATACCTGTTACAAAATAACATGTGATTTAGTTTTTATAATAAGGCATTTAAGTTAAATTGTACCTGAAGAAAATTGTGGACATTCAAGTCAAAATTTGAAGGGGGCTTTTTATAGGGGTTAGGGTCCAATGAGTCCCTATAATTATAAAGTTCATGAGGATCATCAAGGCTAGTATGGAACTTGGTTTTGCGGCTTTTTGTCAAGAAATGAGTATATTAAACAAAATTATGAACTTAAAAGCCCTATTCGGCTGTAAAAGAATGGATCGATGTTAACCATTTTCAATAGGCTTCATCTACGATATCATAGAAGATCATGTACCAAAAATATCCCTTCAAATTTTGAAGGGGACTTTTTTGTAGGGGCTAAGGTTCAATGAGGCCCTAAAATTCTGAAGTTCATTAGGGTCATCAAGGCTAGTATGGAACTTGGTTTTGCAGCTTTTTGTCGAGATATGAATATATCAAAAATAATTATGAACTTAAAAGATCTATTCGGCGGTGAAATAATGGACCGATGTTAACCATTTTCAATAGGCTTCGTCTAGGATATCATAGAAGATCATATACCAAAGCCCCCTCAAATTTTGAATGGGGCTTTTCTTATAGAGCTAGGGTCCAATAAGGCCCTAAAATTATGAAGTTCATAAGGGTCATTAAGGCCAGTATGGAACTTGGTTTTACAGCTTTTTGTCGAGATACAATAATATAAAAAATGATTAGGAACTTAAAAGCCCTATTCGGCGGTGAAATAACGGGCCGATGTTAACCATTTTCAATAGGCTACGTCTACGTTTATCATAAAAGATCATGTGCCAAATTTCATTGAATCTTTAAAATTGCAACCTGTAGTTTGATTACAAGGTTTACAAGCCCTATTCGGGGGTTCAGTTGCATGTTGGATAGGTGAAATAATAGACGGATCTTAACCATTTCCAATAGACTTCGTCTCTGGGACAATAGAAGATTATGTACCAAACTTCATTAAATTATCATGTGCCAAATTTCATTGAATTATCTTTAAAATTGCGACCTGTAGTTTGATTACAAGGTTTACAAGTTCGGTTGTATGGAGGAGAGGTGAAATATTGGACCGATCTAGACCATTTTCAATAGGCTTTGTCCCTGGAATAATAAAAGAATATGTATCAAACTTCATTAAGTTATCATGTGAAAAATTTTATTGAATTATCTTTAAAATTGCGACCTGTAGTTTGATAACAAGGTTTACAAGACCTATTCGGGGTTCAGTTGTATGGGGGCTACATGAAATATTGGACCGATCTTAACCATTTGCAATAGGCTTCGTCCCTGGGACATTATAGTTTGATTACAAAGTTTACATGGACGTATGGACGGACATAGCTAAATTGACTCAACATTAGCACAAACCTAATATACCCATCTTTCCCACTAAAGTGGTGTAGAGTATAAAAATCCTGAATGATTCGTGAATTTCGTACCCATATGGTTACTTAGTAATGTATAAGTATGAATGTTCAAGGTGGATATAAATTTGCTTAAGATTTATAGAATATTTTGAACCGATTCTAAAAAATTTTCAACTTTTCCGTGGAAGAAATTTTTTGAATTAGCTTCTATACATACCTGTCACAGAATTCCATACCGATCTAAGTGGAATTATAACTTTGTCACGTTGAAAACGTGAAGTGATTTAATTCTTAAAAAGTTGTAATTTTTCTTTTTTGAAGAAGAACATTAAGAAAGATAATTCCACTTTCCATCGAAATTGAATTCTGTAACAGGAGTAATGAAAAAAAACTAATCAAGATACTTAATATGTTCATTGATTCTATTAGAGATATATATAGGATCTGATTGAAACATTCAGACAGACGGACATGACTAATTCGACTCCGCATTATAGAATCGAAAAATGTTATATATTGCAGAAATTACAAACAGAAAGTCAATCCCTTAATATATACGCTTCTCACAAAGGTGAAGGGTATAACAAAAAAATATAAAAAGTTGAAAGAATTGAAAGTGCAAACTCTGTGTAAAATAAAACGAATAAACTAAACTCATCGCACTCTCATTCAAACATTTTAATACAAAAGGCAAAAATCATTAAACTGGCAGACGAATGAATAAATGAAAAAAACGCATACATATATAGCAATATGTATGTATATAATAAAAACAATGTTAAAACTCAGACTTCTCCATTAGAGAGTCTTCAATATTGCAGACGACGACAGACATACACAGGTTTGTTTAACATCAACAAAAACAGTGCTTCGTTGTGTTCCTTTATGTCTTTCCTAATGAAAAGGCATAAATAAAATAAAACAAAAATCCATATCATAATATATCAATATTTTAAGGGTGAACCATACAGAATGTATAACCAGAGGCAAATTCAATGTCTTCCCTTATGTTTCCTTCTCTGCCTGACTTGCTGCTGCATAGCGGTCTGTCTGTCGGTCTTTATGTCTGTCCGTTAATTTGTCATGCAGCGTCAACAGTGTGCAAAAATTTACTAATGGCAATAATTGTAATATTAAACTATTAATATAATATTTGTTGTGCTCTTAAAATTAGAGTACGAGAAAAAAACTGAAGCATACAAAACATGAAAATTCCATTAGCAACTACTCAAATCAAACATGTTTAATTAAACTGTTATTACTTTAAAGAAACTCATTTTAAATGAAACTAAATTATGTATTATGTTCTACCAAAACCTTGTTCAGTTCTAGTTCTGTTCTAGTTCTAGTTCTGTTCAAGTTCTGTTCTAGTTCTGTTCTAGTTCTGTTCCAGTTCTGTTCTAGTTCTGTTCTAGTTCTAGTTCTGTTCTAGTTCTGTTCTAGTTCTGTTCTAGTTCTGTTCTAGATATGTTGCAGTTCTGTTCTAGTTCTGTTCTAGTTCTAGTTCTGTTCTAGTTCTGTTCTAGTTCTGTTCTAGTTCTGTTCTAGTTCTGTTGTAGTTCTGTTCTAGTTCTGTTCTAGTTCTGTTCTAGTTCTGTTCTAGTTCTGTTCTAGTTCTATTCTAGTTCTGTTCTAGTTCTGTTCTAGTTCTGTTCTAGTTCTGTACTAGTTCTGTTTTAGTTCTGTTCTAGTTCTGTTCTAGTTCTGTTCTAGTTCTGTTCTAGTTCTGTTCTAGTTCTGCTCTAGTTCTGTTCTAGTTCTGTTCTAGTTCTATTCTAGTTCTGTTCTAGTTCTGTTTTAGTTCTGTTCTGTTCTAGTTCTGTTCAAGTTCTGTTCAAGTTCTGTTCTAGTTCTGTTCTAGTTCTGTTCTAGTTCTGTTCTAGTTCTGTTTTAGTTCTGTTCTAGTTCTGTTCTAGTTCTGTTCAAGTTCTGTTCAAGTTCTGTTCTAGTTCTGTTCTAGTTCTGTTCCAGTTCTGTTCTAGTTCTGTTCTAGTTATGTTCTAGTTCTGTTCTAGTTCTGTTCTAGTTCTGTTCTAGTTCTATTCTAGTTCTGTTCTAGTTCTGTTCTAGTTCTGTTCTAGTTCTGTTCTAGTTCTGTTCTAGTTCTGTTCTAGTTCTGTTTTAGTTCTGTTCTAGTTCTGTTCTAGTTCTGCTCCAGTTCTGTTCCAGTTCTGTTCTAGTTCTGTTCTAGTTCTGCTCCAGTTCTGTTCCAGTTCTGTTCTAGTTCTGTTCTAGTTCTGTTCTAGTTCTGTTCTAGTTCTGTTCTAGTTCTGTTCTAGTTCTGTTCTAGTTCTGTTCTAGTTCTGTTCTAGTTCTGTTCTAGTTCTGTTCTAGTTCTGTTCTAGTTCTGTTCTAGTTCTGTTCTAGTTCTGTTCTAGTTCTGTTCTAGTTCTGTTCTAGTTCTGTTCTAGTTCTGTTCTAGTTCTGTTCTAGTTCTGTTCTAGTTCTGTTCTAGTTCTGTACTAGTTCTGTTCTAGTTCTTTTCTAGTTGTGTTCTAGTTCTATTCTAGTTCTGTTCTAGTTGTGTTCTAGTTGTGTTCTAGTTGTGTTCTAGTTGTGTTCTAGTTGTGTTCTAGTTCTATTCTAGTTCTGTTCTAGTTGTGTTCTAGTTGTGTTCTAGTTCTGTTCTAGTTCTGTTCTAGTTCTGTTCTAGTTCTGTTCTAGTTCTGTTCTAGTTCTGTTCTAGTTCTGTTCTAGTTCTGTTCTAGTTCTGTTCTAGTTCTGTTCTAGTTCTGTTCTAGTTCTGTTCTAGTTCTGTTCTAGTTCTGTTCTAGTTCTGTTCTAGTTCTGTTCTAGTTCTGTTCTAGTTCTGTTCTAGTTCTGTTCTAGTTCTGTTCTAGTTCTGTTCTAGTTCTGTTCTAGTTCTGTTCTAGTTCTGTTCAAGTTCCGTTCTAGTTCTAGTTCTGTTCTAGTTCTGTTCCAGTTATGTTCTAGTTTTGCTCTAGTTCTGTATAGTTGTCCATCAACGTTCATTAAATCATAAAATACCTTTAAAAACAACTCGCCTTCAACAAATTTTCCCTTAGTGTAAAGTATCTATACAAGGAGCAAATCGCATAAATACTCAGTTGAGATTTAATATACAACACAAAAAATGCAAAATGACATTTTTTTTGCGTGGAGAGAAACCAGGAGAATCTGAATAATTCGTAGAAAATTGAGCATATCTTAGTTTTATAAATGTCGATGATAAAAACAATAAATAATAGGTACTCGTTTTATTTCTGGTTTTCTGCAAACAAATCATAATTACTTTTTTGCTCAATTCCATTTTTTTTTTTTGCATACATTGCTATAAAATAATGAAAATAAGAAAATAAATAAATAAAAACCACAAGAAAATCCGAATTAAAAAATAAAAATAACAATAAAGCAAACACATGTTTATAAAGAAAAATTCACCACAAATTGCAAAGTTAGCAAAAAAAAAAAACGTATATTGCTCTCATTTTTTGCAAATAAAATATCACTCAAAAACTAGCACTCGTTAAAATGGAGTGTTATTTGTAAGAGAAAGAAAAGAGCACGAGTGAGAAGGTCTCATGTAATGCAATTTTATTGTAACAACAGTACACCACCACCTCCAATTCATAACCATAAACATAGAACCAACCACTCATTTTTTTCGCAATGAACGAGTGTAAGAGCATTGTATTTCGTTTTATATTCGAGTTGACAAAAGGAAAAAGAGGCCACAGTAAATAACATTGTAATGCAAAGCTTCTTATACGACGACAACGAGTTATGTAGGCATAAATTAGGACAAACTATACCTAGTTTTACAATAACAAAGAACAATAATATTTTTAAATGAGGTTATAATTTGCATGTATTATATTATTTTAAACTATATGCAGAATGGATGGTTGTAACCTACAAAAAAAACTGGATTTTCCGAAATTTAATTATGGGATTTTGTTAGCACTTTTGATTTCCGGTTAGATACTTTTAATATGTCAACATACACAGCCTTTGTTAAATCTAAATCTCAAAAATTAAAAGCATACATTCCCCTCGTCATGTATCGCAGATAATGTCAACTTCTCGATTATTGAATCTATGGAAGTTGTACAATTGACTCGATGAGTAATCGAGGATAATGCGCAAAGAATGTGATCTTAAATGACTTATAATTGTAATTTATATTCAAATTATATTCTAACGAGCAGGGTAACCATGACCTGACCATACGCCAGTTGTAGTGTTAAGAATTCAGAGAATCCAGAGCCCTGAATGGAATCGAACCCACAACACCCAGACTGTCAGGCGTATATCCTTCTGGCTAGATAGTAGAAGAATCCAACTGAAAGATGTTCATGCTATATTAAAGCTCATGAGGATTGCGTATCAAATAGTTAGCAAGAATCGAACTTGGAACAGTCACTTTAGACCTGCCTTTTCCTCAGTTTTTGTTTCCATTGGGGGGGTTATACTCAGAGTGTCCAGATTTGACGGCGGCTTTCGAGAATCTCGGTCAACATACGACCAAGAAATACGACTACAGATGCAATTCGATGAGATAATTATTCAGTTATCGTCGGCTAACATTGTCTACTGCTCTCCCATACCAATTCCTGACGATATCAACACTGATGGATTCAAGTCATTAAAGGGCGTGGGAGGTAAATTCTTTTTCTCATTGTTTACTAAAAGTCCAAAAAAGATGGTTAAACGGGAAAGGCTGATTCGGATATTCCTGTTGAATATCCGAATCAGTAATGACAGTTCTGACTGCCATCAAATATTTGACTGCATTGGATACGATATCCTAATATACGAATATTGGCGTCTCTTGACGTCGAATGTAGAGTATAGAAACGTTTGTTTATGCCTAAGATTGGTTTGACTTCGTATTGAACAAGCATATGTAATGTCTCATGGGGTTTTCGAGGCTTCAGGAAATCGCAACAGCACCACTACATGGACCCAAGTGAGTCGACTATCTCAACTATAACCTAGGCAGTATTAAAGTGGTATGAGGATGGCTAAACCAGATTTTACAACTGGAACAGGGATTTCAATTGTAAAGACCCTTTTTAGAAGTTCCTTAAAGACTTTTTATAAGAACACTTAGTCGGTACTATTTGATTGGACGAATGTCAGTTAATTAAAGTGATATTTCTGTTGAAGTGATATTTATTGACTTCCAAAGAAGCGAAAAGAATCCAATTTTGTTTAAAATTGAATGCATATTTTTATACCGACAATCAAAAAAGGGTGTATTGATTTTGTCATTCTATTTGTAACACATCGAAATATTGCTTATAGACCCACAATAGTATATATATTATGGGTCCTTATTAAATTCTAAGACGATCTAGCCATGTCCGTTTGTCCGAACGGATGGAGATAGAGGATTTTCTATAGGTAAGGTTTGTTTGGTATTGAAAATGGACAATATCGGTCAACGTTTTCGGATAGCCCCCATAGCTTCCATGCGGAAAGTGTCAGGAAGTGATAATCTATGTAAAGATGTTTTGTATGAATTATAGTCTAAAAAAATTTTATGAAAAACGGTCACAAAAGGTCCTCTTTAGTTAATTTGATGAGTAATATACCCTTAATAGGGTAGCGTTCCTTTTAAGGCTTTAAGGTTTGATGGTGGATATATGAGATTCAGCACAGTCGCATATAACACTTTCACTTGTTTTGTACTGAAATTTTTTGAATTAAACCAATTTTATTTTAGAGTTTTTTTTGCGTGTAATTTATTTTATTACTTCCTAAGAATGACTTCAAATGTAGTGAATTTGAAATCAAATAAAGAGAACATCCCTCCAATGACAAGACTGTGTTAAAATCATCACTTCTTTAGATCTTTTTTCTGTACTTCCATGTAGTAAATTCTAATTCTTTTTCGCTTCTTTGGAAGTTCTTTTTTTTGCTATGTATTATTTGTTAGTGCCGTCATAAGCAACTAGATGTGCGAAAATTTAAATACGCAATTAGACAATTTGCAAGTAAAAAAAGTAACATTTAAACAAAGAGAATATTCTAAGGAAACATTACTAACTAAGTTAACGTATTGTATACATAGATTATAAACTATAATAGATGACACTTACCCTAATATTGATCTACTATTTAAGGCCGTTTTACTAATATCTAGTGTGATATAGACTTAGTACCTAGAAACTTATAAAAATGGAGAAAAAATAAACAAATTAGGTAAATAATATTAAATATATTTTCCACTTTATTGGTATTGATAAATATGTATGTATGTATGTAGGTATGTATATATATATAAAAAAATAGTAAACAAATAAATGTCTCCAAACAGACAGAGAATGAAAAAGCCATAAAAGTATATATAACTGATAGGAAATGCCAATTGAATGTCAGACGAAGAGAAAAAGTATGAAAAATTTAAATACAAACTGCTGGCAAAATGGAATGTATAGCAATACCCTGTCGCACATCCACTTCCATATGTATGAGACGATCATCATCTATGCCACATGATAGTTCTAAAGTGGGTACTTGTAGAGCAGTAAAGAAAAGAGAAGCTTTCTTACAATCCACCGAACAGGAAGCTTCAATTTGTTCACTGGAGTCTGAAGAGGCAGTTCGATCGATTTCCTTAATTTCCAGTTGTTTATAATGTGTAGTTATTGTTGCCATTTCAGTTTCAGCCACTAAATTCATTTCACCATTGGAAGTGGCATAAAAGATAATAGTTGGTGATAGATTTTTAACTTTATCAATAAGACCACGCATTAAACGATTCGAGGGTACATTTAAAATTAATTTCGATTTGGGTTTTTGTGGTACTTCATAGAAACTCCAATCCGAGCGTGGTATAATACTAACCGGTACATCATGTACAGTTTTGGTGCTATTATTAGAGGTTTGTGAAGGTATTTCAATTTCTATGCGTAGACAGGAGAATTGTATATTTATTAAATTCATTTTACAAGTACGAGCATTGGAACGTAAATGTGTTAGAGCACGACTTAAATTTGCCGGTGAGATGGCCAGCATTATATGAGCATGTCTTTCATCTTGTAGTTTTAATTCGTACTCAGGAAAATATAAGCCAGCCTCTATTTCCACCCAAACTAAAGGTGCTGTTGTGCCAGATTCTTCATTGGCTATAAAATACATTTTATCTGTTGTTATATCAATAACACATTCTTTAGTTAATTTGGATAGTGTTAAAATAATATTTTGAAATTCTTTCATATATTCAGGATCTTGCATTAGAGCACGAAACTTCATGTTGTCTAATAAAGTTTAACTTTAAGGGAAAGAAAGCTACAAGAAAGCATTCGTGTTTCAACATGCAATAGCAGGCGCAGCATGAACAACATAGAAAACATCATCAACCCAATATTATCGTCATCATCACCAAACATCATGGCATCGCATAAGGAAAAAGGAAATGAAACGAGGAGAAAGAAAAAAAAAAGAAGAAAAACAAACAAAACTAAAAAAATAAACTTGACTAAAGTTGGTTTTTATACTCTAGAAAGGAAAGAAGAAACAAAAAACTAAAGAAAGAGTTGTATTGCAATGTGTTTGTAGTTCTTTTTCTTGTACATTTAGTTTATTTAGTTTTTAAAGCCAGACGACAAAGAACTTTTTTTTAGTAAAATGGCCAAATTAAAATATGGTTTGTGGGTTTTTATAAAAACTACTTTATTTTTTGGAAATTGCTTCGGAATTTTGTTCTTAATTTAGTATTTTTTGATACTTTTTTTTAGAAATCTTCTTTTGTTATTTCTCTTTAAAAGGAAAATATTGTAAAATTTTTTTTTTTTTTTTTTGTACATGACTATGCATTTTCTTTTAGAAAGTAAATGAAAACAAAACTATGAAAAAAAATCAATAAAGGAAAAGGTCACTAACTGATTGAATTGGTTTTCCTTTATACAAACGAAAAGAAGTTTAGAATGTAATGTTACATCATGAGCTAAATTTGAACTGGGAAAATATTTCATGACAAGAACACTTCTATACTTTGATAGAATTCTAAATATAGGAAACATTGACTAAATTTACCTTAAAACTATAATTAATTTAAATTTCCCCACAACTTTTTAAACATTACGTTTTTGACATACACTAACAACCCGTTCATTAAATGATCGACTAGTTCGTATTCCTCAAAGCAAATATTAATCGCATCGGCTTTAAATAAAGCGCCATCGGATCATCACCCCCCAGCGGCTATGTTACCTTGGTGAAATCTCCACCTTGGTGTTATTGCAATCCCGGGTTAAAGAGGTGCTACCAGTACCTCTAGTCTACCGGGACTGTAAATTAGTGATGTCAAATGTATTCTCGGCTTCGACTTGTCCTGGCTAATCAGTTGGTTAAGGAGGTTTAATAACCAAAATCGCGGGGAGAAAATGTTATTTTAAGGACTGATTTATCCTATTCCTAATGGGTTGTATAATTCTCTCTTCCAACAGGTCTGTGTACAAACAAGCATATGAACCCGATCAGTATTTCTTAACGGTCGTGTAATGGGACGCCGGTATATGTTGGGGAATTGTCAGTTTAGCTTTTAATGGTTGCCTGTCATACCGTATAGTGATCTTTATGATCATGGTAATGGAACTCATGCGAAAATTGGTGAAAGATCGGAAAAGCTTGCATATATTGGAGATTAGTACTGATTTAGTATGCCTTTTTACGCTTCGGGGAAGTTTCTCTGAGCTGTTGCCATCTCAGGGGCAATTATTGAAAACAGTTGACATTGAAAATTGAAAATTTGTACATCCTTTGTCAAATAGATCGTTTCATAAAAGAGGGATCCTGATCCATTTTTTTAGAGAGAAGTAACACTCAGGCATTAATTCCTATTAATACATAGACCATTTTACATTCTTTGGAAAGAGATAAAGTAGAGAAGAAAGGTGGTGAAAGTGAAGGATAGAAGAAAGTTTTTTTAATTTACAACACTGCAATTGCAAGTATGTTTATGAGGTTTGTCTCCTCTTCAATTGATTTTAGACCTTGTACTTGTACATGGACCGGCTCATACTTGTACAAAAATTGACACCTGAGTTTTTAATTGAAGTATTAATGGGCATGTTGTAGACCAATCTCAAGTCCGTTCTCAAATGGAAAAGTTCCGTTTTGGGATAAAGTTTTAGTTGTGGTTGAACCGGTTTAAAGACTGATGCGCTAATGGATTCGTAAAAAAGGAGCAAACCTTTATAAAATACATTACGATTGCGTATTTTATATTTTGTGAACAAGCGCTGTGTCGAAATGTACAATATCAAAGTTGCCAAAACGATTTCAACAGGTACTTCTCCGAGGAGTGATTTTGGGAATAGTTTTTAGCTATAATTTGATATGAAATGAGTGAGAGAAAGGGATAAACAGGCCTCTTCACTCCTATAAATGTCAAATTTTTCTTCAATCTTTCTTAAAATGTTCAGGATTATGCTATCACTTTCCTATTAGTTAGATAATGCAAGAAGGATCTGTCAAGGCTGAGTCGCCTGTCTGGCATTAACCTCGTTTGGGTCCCTGCGCATAGGGACTATGAACAGGGTTATGAACAGGCTGATGAGCTTGCCAGAACGAAATGTGCTTTTGATGTTTCTAACGCCCTTTCAAAAGCTAAAGCGTTAGGTTTCATCAAGAGCAGTATCCTCAAATTCATTCTTCTAAAATAATCTTCAAAATGTTGAAAATAGGTGTAATAATATAGACAAATGTAAAGGATCCAATTCGTAGTGGCCCTCCAATGCAATGAGAAAAACCTTTTAAACCGAAGTATTCGGGACATATTGAGGTTTATTGCAGTAATAAAAGGACAATGGGTGTTAGGCAGACATGTAAGTAGACTTGGGCTTCCTTTTAACTATCACTGTCGCTGTTACAAAGGCAGGAAAAAGGAGGAAACGATCTACCATCTTCTCTGTAAATACCATGCTCTGGGCGTAATAAGAAAGTGCTTCCTTGGTAGTTACTTCATATCTAACCTTAGTGAGATATCATGGTCTAAGCTTAATGATATCCTGAGATTTTTCATGGCTATAGGCTAGATCTAATATGTACTATCAATACTTTTTCTGACAGTTGGAGTGTTTTGGAGTCTCTTTGCCTCAAGTTGACAGTTCGCGTGCAGCGAACTATCACGTTAACCAACCAGCCAAGCATCTCTCTTCTATTTTTTTCAGTTTATTCTCTTTAGTATTCTTATTGAAGGACAACATGAACCAAAAAGATAATAGGTTTGCAACTTAGAGGACAAAAACTTTCCTTACTTAAACTAGCAAAATTAGACTAAAAATAAATAATGTTAATTGGATACATACAGTACATATATCTCTACATAGTTAATTTTTAACTTTCACTTAATCAACTATCTCTAAATAAACTCCTTTCAATCCCTATCTTTTAAAGAAAACAATAACTATCTGAAATTATTAAGTTATTAAGCTTAATTTATATTCAATAACTCGTTTAACAGTCAACTAGTATTCCAACTAAACACATTCCGCAAAATTCTAATGAAAAGAAAAATCAATAGAAATCTACGCCACGTTTTTTTGTTTGCTGTTCTCTTTCAACAAACAAACTCATACAATGAAACAATTTAAGTACTATATTTATTCTATTAGAAGAAAAATTCTCCCCCACTAGCAAAGTGGAGAAATATACAACAACAACTTGAAAACAATAACCAACAAAATGTCCCACCAATTGACAAATAAATTAATTCCAAACGAATAACTTTGGTATCCATCTATTCACCTTGCTGTTCAGCAGCAATAATAACTAACTTGCTGCTGCTGTTGCTGCATCAGCCAGCCAGTAATGTTTTGTTTTTGTTATTTTTGTATGCTAAAGAAAATAGTATGTATGTATGTACGTCACTTCAAGGTTTTTTGCATTAATTTTCACTTGTAATTAAATTGCAGCACATGAAAACTAAAACAAACTAAGAAATAATGAAAAAAATGTATTGACTCTGTTATACCCTACAGTAATTGGGCAGTATTTTATGGAAAAATAATGTTAACTAGCTTTTAATAGGAAGCTCAGATTCTATATAATACGATTTCAAACAAGACGCAAATGGTGGAAAGGAAAGATGATGGCCGTGCAAACTTTGGAAATGATTCTATAACGATTAGAAGTTACTGGACGATTATATATGGGTGTTACAAACTTTAGCACACACCCATAATACCCACTCTATTCTAAAGATGTAGGGTAATATAATAACACAACCAAACCCACAAAATATAACAAAAAATTCCACTAAATAGAAAAAAATATTAGATTTGTATTTTATTAAATTAAATAAAATGACCACTTGAATATTTAATAATAAAAAAACCACATTGAAACTAAAAACTAAACACAAAACATATGATAAATAATTTATGTATTTCTCAGGAAAATTATTGTGGTATAGAAAAGCAAAAAAAAAAACAATACGAAAGACCAGAAAAAAACAACAAAAAAAATTTCAAGAAGACATTTTGTTAAAACAGATGATATGGCGAAAATGTGATGAAATTCAAAGGAATCATCCAAATAAAATAATATTTTGAAAATAATTTTCATATTATTAAAAATGCTCTATAAAATTAGCAACAAATAAACAGCTGTGTTAATTAATTTTCTTAAAACGTTTCCAATATGTCTGTCGTCTTGTAGTTATACCAAAAAAAAAAATATACTCGATATACATATGTAAAAATTTTCGTTTAAAAATAGTTTTTCTCTATAATTTTTTGCAAATATTTCTTTAATTTCTTATAACTTACCTTTTTCACTACACTTTTTAATAGTTTTTGGGCGATTTAATAAATTTTTAACACTTTAATTACTAAAATGAAAATCTTTCACGACAGACACAAATTCACACTCGTCTGCATGCCAGAGTCATGCGCCAACAATTATTAACGGCGGCGGCAACTGACACTAAATATGTCGGCGGCGGCTTAAAATCGAATGTAAGCCGTCTAAGTTTTCAACTACGTTTAGTTTTTAAATTTTCAACGATTTTAAATAAATATATAAAATCCGAGAGATCAGAACGTGGGATTTTGGAAGCAAATATATTGTTTCAAAGTAAATTAATAAAGTTGTACAACAACATCTACAACAAACACATGTATTTTGTTTTTGGAATAATCCAGCAATGTGTCAAAATAAAGTTTAAGAAAATTTCCTTTAACAACAAAGTGAACAAAACCTAAATATAAAATATTACTTTTAAGTTGTAAATATTAAGGATTTAATTATATTATTATATATTATAAAATTTATTACACTTTTAAACTACTTTAAAACCACTTTTAATTCATTTTTTCAACTTTTCACAAATTTTAACAAATAGCAAAACACAATTTAAAAATGGCGACATAAACAATTTTCAAAACAAACTTTGAAAACTAATTTTATTTTTCTATAGAAACTATAGTTAAAAAAATTGTCAGCTGTTCAAGTGATGCTACTTTATTAATTTACTTTGTGCAGAACTAATTAACTTTTTAAATGATATCGAACTCAATATTTAATGAATATTTGACATTTGATATATCATATAATTGGTGATGGCAGTTTGTCGTATGACAGCCAAATAATTATCTAGTGCAGGTCGCTAGAACCTCCATATGTTTTTTTCGAGTTATCGAAATGCGTGTAGAGTAATCGTAAATACAAAAAATATATATCGAAATTAATTTACTTCTTGCAGAGCTAATTAACTTTTTAAATGATATCGAACTCAATATTTAATGAATATTTGACATTTGATATATCATATAATTGGTGATGGCAGTTTGTCGTATGACAGCCAAATAATTATCTAGTGCAGGTCGCTAGGACCTCCATATGTTTTTTTTTGAGTTATCGAAATGCGTATGGAGTAATCGTAAATACAAAAAATATCGAAAAAACAGCAACAACAAACAGAAAAAAAGTGTTTTATTTACAAAGAATAATTACACACACTTGTCACAAGAATTCTTTTCGCTGCATTTCATCATTTAGAAAATATACAGATTGTAACAAAATTTTTAATAAAATAGTTAATAAATTCATATAAAACGTTATTAAAACAATAAGAAATAATAGAAATTAAAGAAAACTCAATGATAAATAATTGATTGTAACGAAAACAAAAAATTACGTGACGTTTTCAAATCTGGTGTTTTCAAGAAATCTTATTCATAGTGTTGTTTTTGTTGTAAAACCAACAAAGCAACTTTGCAAGTGTATTTAATTTTTTTTTCTTTGAAGGGAGGTGGCGCAAGAGGAGTTATAGAAATAACAAAAAAATTAACAACAAAAGAAGAGAGAGTAAGTACATAAATAAATAGAAGAGTAAATTGCCGGTAGAAAAACAAAATAATTTAGTTTTTTTCATTCTTATCAGTTTATAATTAATTGGGAGTAGTGAAGTAAGTAAAAAATCCCATTTAGCCAGAAAGCCAGTTAGTTAATTAAGAGCTGAGCAAGTTGAAAACAATTAATTATCAAGAAAATTCTCATGCGGGTGTGCTGTAAAAGAAAAATAAATTTTGACGTGTCGCTTATTGTTTAAATTGATAAAAAAAATAAGAAAAATATAACACAATGTGTGGTTCTACTCCGCCCGTAACAAAAGGCACTCGTGCCCTGATTCTAGTGGGAGGTTATGGCACCCGTTTAAGGCCCTTAACATTGAGTACACCAAAACCTTTGGTGGAGTTTGCCAACAAACCCATTCTATTGCATCAGCTGGAAGCTTTAGTGGCTGCTGGCTGCACACAGGTAACAATGCACCGAGTAGCAAAACATTTTAAGCTTCTTAATGGAAATCTTTTTAACATTTTAAGGTAATTTTGGCTGTCTCCTATCGCGCCGAACAAATGGAAAAAGAACTTAAAATCGAGGCTGAAAAACTGGGCGTTGAACTTATATTTAGCCATGAAACAGAACCCTTGGGCACGGCTGGACCTTTGGCCTTAGCCAAACACATACTAAATGCCAGCACAGAACCTTTCTATGTACTCAACTCAGATGTTATCTGTGATTTTCCCTTCAAACAGTTAGAACAGTATCATCGTAATCATGGCAAAGAGGGCACCATAGTGGTGACCAAAGTAGAGGAACCCTCAAAGTATGGTGTTGTTTTATATGATGACCAAGGCTGTATTAAGAGTTTCATAGAGAAACCTCAAGAGTTTGTTAGTAATAAAATCAATGCTGGCATTTATATATTCAATCCCTCGGTATTGGATCGCATTGAAGTGAAACCTACTTCCATTGAAAAGGAAATTTTCCCCGTTATGGCTGAACAGCAGCAATTGTTTGTCATGGAGTTGCCTGGTTTCTGGATGGATATTGGCCAACCTAAAGATTTTTTAACAGGTGATTTTTTTTCAAATTTCATATTTTTTATGTTTAAAACTATCTTTTTTTAATGTTTTGTTGGGTTTGTATGTGTGTGCGTGTGTTCTGTTTTTCTTATCTTAAAAAATTGATTAGCGTGAGTCACAAGAACTTTTAATTTATTTAAAGTTTTCAGCTAAATGCTTCTTGTGTTATCTTTTTGTGTTTTAAAGCTCTGGGAAATGATTTCACATATCTAGGATTGCATACAATATATGTGTTTCTGAAGTTCCATAACTTTTAGGATTGCTAAGATCTCTGCCGGAAAAATACAACATTTGTCCGGAAGTATTTCACTGACCTAACTCCACGATAAGTGTCTAGATCTGACCCTTGTCTGGCCAGTACATCTGCGATCTCATTACCCTGGAACCCAACACAACCTGTTTGTATACATCCCAGATAGCTTGCGGATAGCATCATTGTATCTGCTTACTAATCTGGAGTAAACTACATGACATTTCAAGGCTTTAAGTGTTGCCTGACTGTCAACATAAAGTGTCACCTTCGACTCTCTTCTAATGTGTTTCTTAATTAGTTCCATAACTTTCCCGATTGCTAAGATCTCTGACTGATAAAACACTACATTTGCCCGGAAGTCTGTAAGACCCTTTTAGATTACAGTCCACAAAATTTTGGAACCTACAGTGAAGATTGCACACACTTCAGAAAAAAACTTTATATCCAATTCATGTGTCCCCACATATTTAGGGTGTTACACCAGAGTTTAGTGTCGTAACTAAATGATTAGTGATACATTCCGCAATTCTTTAACTCCCTGTTAGACAAACCTCATAGAAGATCTTAGTGTGTCCCACCCTCTGAGGCCTCAAACTAAAAATACTCTTGAGTGTTAATTGTCTCCTACATTAGAGAAACCATGACTACGGAATATACATAAGCTCTCGCATCACGATAAGAGAGTCGTGAGGTTGGGAACTTGTAAAGAGTAAGAGTTGTTTTTGTTGTTGTAACAGGTTGGCTGTAACTGGATGTTTCTGGGGGAAAAATTTTCGGTTGATGCAGCTGTTGCTGAGTTGACAATCTTTGGCCAATTGAGAATCGGGTCGTTCCGGAGCGGAGATCCAATTGTCATGGGAACGACAAGAGTAAAAGTACTTTTCTTTGGTGGATTATGCTATATTTTCGTTGAAAAGCTAATTTAAGCGTAAAAGCTTTTATATTATTATTGGATGTAATCCTGTTAAATGAATCTGAACTTTAGAGTCTAAAGTTTAGATTCATTTAACAGGAATTGTCTAAAGTTTAGACTGAATTGTCCGATTGGTTTAAATGTAATCTTTTTGCTAATTTCAAAACTAATGCAAAGTCCTCCCTTGCTTTTTAGAATATCAGAATGATTAGTCAATGGCCAGCTAGTTTTTATCATCTGATAGTAAAATATAAATATTTGTAGAAAGAGATTAGCTACAAACATTTAAATTTATGATACTTTTAGATCAAACATTTATTTATTTTTTTTTTTTTTTCAGGCATGTGTCTCTATCTTTCGTCTTTGCGACAAAAACAATCAACGAATCTTTACACCGGTCCAGGCGTTGTTGGCAACGTTATAGTGGATCCTAGTGCTAAAATTGGTCAAGGTTGTCGCATTGGTCCAAATGTTACAATCGGTCCAGATGTCATCATAGAAGATGGTGTTTGTATTAAACGTTCAACGATATTAAAAGGTGCCATTGTCAAGTCACATTCTTGGTTAGATTCTTGTATTGTGGGTTGGCGTTCGATTGTCGGACGTTGGGTGCGTTTAGAGGGTACTACGGTATTGGGTGAAGATGTTATTGTCAAAGATGAAATCTATATAAATGGTGGTCAGGTATTGCCACATAAAAATATCGCTGCCAGTGTACCAGAACCTCAAATTATTATGTAAATTTTGTAATATACTAACAAACAACAAAAACAACAACAATATGGAATACCATTAGCAAAACCATTTTTTTTTGCCGAGGGTGATATTTTTGTTTCGTTCTTTTTTTTTAATTTATAAAACAAACTTAATATTGTTTGTAACTAAATTATATTTTTTATGATAAAATTTTGTAAAATCAACCAAACATCTTTACTTGCTGACAAGTAAGGCTTGTTTTCATTGTTAGATTATCTGCAATATTTATAACTTCACTTAATATTGGCTTTAAATTCCTTGTTGCCCCCCCAACTTCTACCTTTATTAAACATTTTCTTTTCGTTTTTTAAGTTAAATTTCTGTAAATCTTTTTATTAATTTATTTTATAAAACAAACTCTATTTGTGTTTATCTTTAAAGAAAAATCATTTACATTTCCATATAGCTTTGCTAGCTTTAATACCAGTTCTTTAATTTTTTTTTTTTTTTGAATTTGCCTTAAATGATTTTGATTTATGAAAATCTTTTAAGTGCCCAGCATTTTTCTTGTAAGAATATATATATAAATACTTTTTATATAAGACGTAAAAATAAAGCTGAACTTTTTTTAAAATAAAAAGTTGTACAAATAATTTTACTTCTTAAAATAATATCTAGTTAAGGGAATTGATCTGTTAAACATGCTCTCTGAAAGTTCTTTGTAACTCTATTTGAATGAGTGTGCTTAATACATTGTATTTCAGAAGCTTTTGCTGCAAATCGAATTATGAAGTAATTTCTAAAACAGATATAAGGCCATGTATTTACATTACTTTGACTTTAATGTAATTATAGAAGTAATCCACAACCGTTTGGCACTACTACTTCCGAAACGTTCCCACGAAAATTGGATCTCCACTCGAGAACGACCCGATTCCCAATCGCCCAAAGATTGTCAACTCAGCAACAGCTGTATCAATCGGAAGTTTTCTTCCCCAGGGAAGAACATCCAGTTACAGCCACCCGGTTACAACAACAACAACAACTTCCGAAAAATTCCCACGACGATTGGATCTCCTATCCGGAAGGTCCTAATTCCCAATCGGCCAAAGATTGTCAACTCAGCAACAGCTGTATCAATCGGAAGTTTTTTCCCCAGGAAAGAACATCCAGTTACAACCAATCTGTTATAACAACAACCACAGCTACTACCGGAAAGTTCCGACGACAATCGGTTCTTCGCACCGGAACGACTCGGAGTTCAATGAACAACCACCAAGGATTGTCAACCCAGCTACACCGACTTTAAACGTGTCGCTGCTACAACAACAACCACAACTACTACCGGAATTACAACAATATCTACATCCATCAGAATTCCATCTAAAGCACAACACAATGCAACAGTTTCCACAAACGTTTAGCACTACTACTACATTGCATTCTCACGACAATCGGTTCTTCGCACCGGAATGACTCGGAGTTCAACGAACAACGACCAAGGATTGTTGACCCAGCCACACCGACTTTAAACGTGTCGCTGCTACAACAACAACAACTACTACATTGTGTTTTTAAAAGTTTTTGCTGCAAATTGAATTATGAAATAATTTTTGACTGAAATGTAATTGTAGAAGTTATCCACAACCATTTACCACTACTACTTCGGAAATTATAACAACATCTACAGCTCATCTACATGGATTACATCTAAAGCATACCACAGAGCAACAGTTTTAACAGCGTTTGGCACTACTACTCCCGGAATTGTAACAACATCTACATCCAACTGCTTATCAAAATGGATAACATCTAAAAAACACAACAGTGCAAGAGCTTCAACCACCATCAACACACAAGTTTGTCTGTCACGCTTTAATCAAGCCCAACCATTTTAACGCACGGCCCTTGTGCAACCTATTAAAACCTTTTGATACGATCAATTACGCTTTTCTATTTAGTGATCTCTGCGACAACACTAAGCGCTAGCAAGGGAATTACATGTGTGGACGTCAGTGATTTGAGGAGTTTAGGAATCACAGACCAAGCGTCGTAGAGTCCTTTCGCCGATGCTGTTCAATTTCTATAAACTAAACGCAAAGACAGGCAGCACTTAAGGCCTTGAAATGTCTTCACTCCAGATTAGTAAGCAGTTGCACGTATGCTATCCGAGAGTTAATTAAATGTATGGACGACAATCATTTGAAGTGTTTAGAAATCACAGAGTAAGCAGCGTACAATTAAACAGGAATTTCCCTAGAGTCCTAGAGTCCAATCCTGTTTAATTTCTATAATCTAAACTCACAGTCAGGTAGCACTTAAGCCCTTGAAATGTCATATAGTTCACTCCAGATTAGTAGGCAGATGCTATCCGCGGGCTGTCTGGAATGTATATAATCGTGTTGTATTGGGTTCCAGGGCAACGAGATCGCAGATGAGCTGGCCAGACAAGGGTTAGGCCTGGACACAAATAGTAGAGTTAGGTCCTATCTGCCACTATTACAGCTTAATCTGCGATAAATTCACGAACTACTCCAACCAATCCTGGCACAATAGGATGTATGCATTTATAATCCAAGGCAGAGGTTGAATGCCAAGGGTTGGACAGGAGGGGTATTAAAATTCTTTTAGGAGTGATCCTCATGGATCTCCGAGTGTATACGTTTTTGATATATAACCCTTTTAAACTAAACTAAAAAGTACACCAACTCCCCCCGACGACAAATAAAATCCTGCTTGATATTGGCAATAGAATTGATGACCTTGCGGAATGTTAAACAGTAATCAATACAGCTTCTATCATTCGATAAATCCACAGCAAATCTCTTTACTATTTGCACAATCGATGGCGAAAAATCCCGACGTAGCCAGCAGTACTTAGGAAATAAGCAGCTTTAATATAGACTCCGAGAATAAGTATTAGCTCCAAAACTGTCAAAACTCAGTGCTTAGAACAGACTATATATGACGTCCGAAGAACACGTACATGACAAGACGAAGATGCTTTCTGTTATGGAACTTAACACTATGCTATCAAAACTGTTCCTGTTAGGATGCCCGAACTGCCATCTAACAACTTTTCTTTGCTTCTTTTAATGATCTTGGTATCGTATTGTTATATTGTCATCAACTTTTTATGACACTTAATGACAATAGAAGTCGTGATTTCAACGTTTACAGGAACTGTATGGAATGCTTAAAGCCAGACACTTTATTTCATTCTGAGTATTCCTTTCCTACATTCATTCCTTCCTTTTGCAAGAGCCTGATTAATATAAGCAGCAAGTTTTCACTTTCGTTCTCGTAAAGATTTATTCTATAGCTCAAGGTACTCGGACTGGTTGTAGAATTAGTTAGATTAAAATCCTGAAAGATTGTTAAGGATGGAAGAATTCGTGATTTCAACATATCGATATAGAATGCTTGCGCCTGGCAGTTTATTTCGTAAATATAAAATTTTCTCCCTTTACAATAGCCAGTGGATTTCCAAAACATGTAAGTCATTTACCTCGATAGCATAAGCATATCTTCGTCATCGTTTTCGTAAAGATTATTATATTAAATAGTTTAAGCCCCCTATTCATAAATGACTAATAAAGTTATTGATGGTTTATTGTATGGAAAATGTGTGTAATAAACCTAAAATAAGCGATTAATAACTTTATGAATACGGGGGAAATAGTTTGAAAAAAGTTTAGAAAATTGAAGCTAAAGGTACTTTCACTGGTTTCTATTTTAGCTGGATTCAAATCCCTAAAGAATAGAAATATAATTGGAGATCAGAATGCTCATTACAGTCTCTAATGGGAGAACATAGATTGGAACGCAACAACATTCCATAATTCGTTCATCACGTTAGAGTCTTTAATCGAGATGTCTGAAGAGACTTTTCTTACGATACTGTTTTTTTTTGTTGGAATATCTGTTTTCGATTGTTGCCTAACTGAATGCGTTAATGTCATAGAAACGCAGAACAGGACATTCTCTAATCGAAAAAACTTATACACTTGATAGAAGATACTCCTTTGGAGAAGAGATTGAAAGAATCAACACTCCCTAGTTCGTCCTGAAATCTTTTTGATGGGGTTGATAGTAGCAGATCAGAATTCTTATTATAGTATCTAATCGAAAAAACTTATTCACTTGATAGAAGATACTGCTTTTGGAGAAAAGAGATTGAAAGCGTCAATACTCCTTAGTTTGTCCTGAAATCTATTTGGTAATAATTTTTTTTGTGCTCAACCATGTTTAGTTCCTCAATATTCATTCAAAACTTGTAGGGTATTGTTCTAGTTACTAATAAAAATTCAATGGAGCAATTTCTCCCCTTTAAATCAATGTCCTTAGATTACATCTGCTTAGATCAATAGCTATCTTGGTAACCTTTGCATCATGACTTGGCGTTTAAGAGTTAGATTCTATGTAATCCATTTTAATGTTCTAGCACAAGCTGACAATGTTTTGGAATCTTTCTAAAAAATGCATTAGAAGTGTGATTTTACCCCCTCCCTATCAATTGCCTGAATACAGTCTCGACGTCTGGAATTGTATGATCTTGTATCAGTACCTTAATTTTCTCAATCTTTAGAATTTCCGTAGAAATCCCGCTAACAATCTCTCTTTTCGAGAACTTTGTTGTGAGAATTTAAAAATATTCTATGAACGGTAATGCCAAACTCGCTACGTAGTGCTTAATAGGGGACACATATAGTAGAAAGACTAATGCTGCTTGTAGTGTACTTCCTATGACACCTGTAGTCCCCAGAAGGGCACACATTTGGCTTTAATAGGTAACATTCCACACTTGTCTGTTCACACGGCCTCCCATGGGACAGAACATCTTTAAGTTATAAAATCCAGTTGAAATGACATCTGTAATCACCAGAAGGGCACACATTTGGGATTTATTGGGTAGCATTCTACATTTATCGGTTCACAAGGCCTCCCATGAGAGAGAGAACATCTTTAAGTTAGAAAATCCTGTTAAAATTAAAATTTCATCGCATATAGTAGGAGTTGACTTTTCTTTTTCACTCCTTAATGAGTATTATCCTTCGACGATAGTTTGCTATTACGAAAGAATCCTAAAATCTTCACTCCTATTCTGCATTTCGATTACGTATACGCATTCTGTTACGTAACGGTCGAAAAAAGGTATTCCAACAAAAAACTGATTCGTAAGAAAAAGAAGAAGCAATTCCATTTCGTTTCAATGCTTTACGAACCTGTGTATTCTGCGTTACGATCGTACCTACGTTTTTGTAAGATGTTGTTTATGTGGCGGAGAGTCGAATCGAAATGCAGAATACCAAAGTTGACAAACGGAGAAAATTTCGATTCGAATTCAAATGCAGAATAGCGACCCTTAGCTTCATTATACGATTAGTTCGAAGATATCTAACAAAAACAAACTGATGTTATCTATGTTATATCGTCGGTTGAAATGAACCCGTTCAGTTTCTGCTAGATTTATAGCGATTCCTTTAAACTTTGTTCATGTTGAGAATCATGACTAATCGTGCAAATCAATGATTGTAACAATCGAATGTTCTCTGAAAGCACATAATTTGTTATTGTTTTTGTAATATTCCAACAACATTGACAACATTGTATTCCTTAACTTTAGTATCCTAGCAACTTGTACTTAAATTTAATTAAAAAATGGCCACAACAAGTGGCTAATATACTAACATACTAAACATTCTAGCGAAAATAAATAAGATTTAAACCTTTAACCAAAAAATGGAAACCATAGAACCATTCAGTTTATTGTGGGAGGATAAAGAAATCAAATTTGATACCGCCCATGTGTAGGTCTAGACATTCTTGCGAATTTCAAAAAAAAATCATTTAATATATTATTTTAATTTTAGTCAAAAACGTCTACGTAATGGTGAAAAAGTATTATCCACTATTTATTATATTGAGGATACTAAAGGAAATCCCGGAGATTCGGGACGTTTATTGGCAACAAATTTGCGTTTGATTTGGTATTCTTTGGTCCATAAAAAGTTTAATCTTTGTAAGTTTTTGGTTTAGAATTTGAAGTATTTGAAAATGTTTAACTAGATAGATGAATTTTTAGCCATTGGTTATGGTCGTATTGCCAATATGAATACCAAAACTGTAACGAATAAAAGCCGAGGAAATTGTTTGGCTTTATATATTTTAGCTATAGGAGGCAGCACAAGATTTGAGTTTCTTTTTACGGACGTATCAGGGGAAACGGAGCGAAAACATAAACCTATATTCCAAAGTGTTTTCGATATATATCAGTGAGTAAGAACATGAAAGACAAACCTCATATTTATTATTCTTATTTAAATCCAGCTTATATCAACGCACCTATTTGTATCGCGATTTAAAGTTACGTGGTGCCATTTTACAATCGGGTCAATTGATTATTTTACCCCAAGAACAGGTATTCAATAAAGTCGAAGGTGTTTGGAATCTATCAAGTGATCAAGGTAATTTAGGTTGTTTTGTGGTCAGCAATATACGTATCGTTTGGTATGCTGATGCCAATGAGACTTTCAATATAAGTTTACCCTATATGCAAATAGCTAATGTAAGTTTATCTCCCGAAAACTAATCGAACCTTAACTAAAGTATTTCTTCTTATTCTTTTTAACCAGATACGCATACGAGAATCTAAATATGGTCCAGCTTTAGTAATACAAACCGCTGAAACCGGTGGTGGTTATGTTTTAGGTTTTCGCATTGATCCTCCCGAACGTTTAACGGAAATTTTCCAAGAACTTATTTCTTTACATTCGGTTTTTACGGAAAATCCTAATTTTGGTATTGCCTATGAAAGTTCAGAATTGGAAAAACAAAATGTCTCGGCAAATGCTCAACGTAAAGAGATACGCATTGAGGAATTTCAAGAGATCGATGAACGTCAGGAGAAAGAAATCAATTCTAAATTAAATACTTATTTGGCAGAGGGTAGTTTGTCGGTGGGTGAGGAGAAACCACCGCGTGAACCGGTCTATTGTAAGGAATTGGGTTTTGCTATGGAACGTATACGTGATGGTTATAAGCTGAAAGATTTATGGGATGTTTTGCCGCAGCAAATGATATTGGTGGAAGAGGAATGAATGATTTATTAAAGAAGAATAAAAAATCAATAAAAAAATTTAAATTTTTGCATTTTTCATTATATATAACAGCGCAGTGAGTTCTCAAATGAGTTCTCTTCTACCCTTTCTTTCATAGGTTATTTAAAATAAGAAGAAATAGAATAAAGTTATGCTCTCTAATCACAACATTGTGGGTTTTCGCGTCCACACTGTAGCTGCTTAGTTTGTCACTTACCGGTCAATTGTTTGTTACGTAGTAAACAAGGCTTCATTATCCAATTCCCAAGTGCTGCCGGCTAGAGAGTTGAATGCTTTGTTTCTACTTAGTATTTAGTTGCTGATTGCAGAGGTGTGCAATCAGTTAAAACTGTTGTTGTGATGAGCTTTAGACGAAATACATTTTAATGATCTGTATATGATGTTGTAACTCCTGGAGGAGTTGTGCCTCAAGTGTCTTGACAATAGGTGATAGTGAAAGTGTCCCGTATGATTCTACCTGATCTGCTCATATCCTTGAATTCAGCAAGGGAACAAGCCTATTTGAATCTTAATAACAAGTCAGTCTGTGAGCGACGAATATCAATTAAACATGTTGCTTCATCACGTTATTAGTTGCGCTAGGACTACTATTGTTCTCCGCGTTAGATAGATTATCTTCATTGTCTGCAATGGGCTGTGGGCGAACGACCTTCAAGTAAGACATTATCGATGGTGCCTCTATGAATGTCGTTCAAAGCTACCGACTACGAGGACTATATAGACATTTGGTACGTATTTTACATCTGATCTTGCCCAAAGTTGTTCATTGGCAATTCTACGAGGCCAAAATATTCTAAGGATTTTTCAAAGACATCTGTAAACAAAAAGTCGTAAGGAACCATACTATAGACTTGTTAGATTATAGACTAGTCCATAGACTACACTATAAACTACACTATAGACTAGACTAAAAATTAGACCATAGACTAGGCTATAAACTAGATTATAGACAAGACTATAGACATGACTATAGACTAGACTATAGACTGTACTGTAAACTACACTATAGACTAGAATATACACTAGACTGTAGACTAGACCATAGGCTAAACTAAAGACTAGACTATAAAATAGACTATATAATACACTATAGACTAGATTATAGACTAGACTATAGAATAGACAAAACTGTAGACTACACTATAAACTTGACTAGACTATACACTTGACTATAGACTAGACTATAGACTAGACTATAGACCAGACTATACACTAGACTATAGACTAGACTATAGACTAGACTATAGATTAGACTATAGACTAGACTATAGACTAGACTATAGACTAGACTATAGACTAGACTATAGACTAGACTATAGACTAGACTATAGACTAGACTATAGACTAGGCTATAGACTAGACTATAGACTAGACTATAGACTAGACAATAGAATAGACTATAAACTAGACTATAGAATAAACTATAGACTAGACTATAGAATAGACTATAGACTAAACTATAGACTAGACTATAGACTAAACTATAGACTAGACTATAGACTAGACAATAGACTAGACTATAGACTTGACTATAGACTTGACTATAGACTAGACTATAGACTAGACTATACACTAGACTATAGACTAGACTATACACTAGACTATAGACAAGACTATAGACAAGACTATAGACAAGACTATAGACTAGACTATAGACAAGACTATAGACTAGACTATACACTAGACTATACACTAGACTATTGACTAGACTATAGACTAGACTATAAGCTAGACTATAGACTACACTATAGACTACACTATAGACTTTACTACACAACACTACACTATACTGTTTTAAAAGCTTCGTTTTTGCTCGGATTATTTGCATTAATTCCTTGTCCATAGAGTTATTTTTTAATCTCCGTTATTACGTCTCAAAGTGAATTCCTTTAAACCACGAAAAAAATACTATTAATTCTTAAATTTTTATTTATTTATATTAATTAGTGGCTCATTAATTTGTTGTTTTTTTTTTATAATAATTTAAATAGTAATAATTGTGTAATTTGTGTCTTGTGTTTTATTTTTAGTTTTTATTTGACTTTTACAATATGCCTTGATATTTCCTTTTTTTTTGTTAGGTTATACTAAATACTAGATTAAATTTTGCATTTTTATGCTTTTTTTAAGTTTAAAAAAAATCATAAATTAAACATAAACTTTAATAACTCTTACTAAATTAAGAATTAAAATAAAATTCACTTTACGCACAAGCTACACTTACACAACATGGTTTTGCACTTTCTAAACTTAAATATTATGATTAAAAATTAAACAAAAGAAATATGCAGTGCTTTTTTTTTAAATTAAAATAATTAAAGAAAATAAATTAATTATATAAAAATTATAATTATAAACAAGTAAAATTATAAATATTTTTTTCAATATTATATCACAACACACAGTTTTATTACGCTTCCTGTTTTATTTTATTTTTTTTGTAATTTCATAGAAAGTTTTTAAACGTTTTTCTTTAAACACAAATAATGTTTTATGTTTAAAATAATTATTTAATATTTTATATTTGAAATTTAAATATTGTAAAAAAAACCTTGAACTTATTAAATAAATTATAGGAAAATATCTTTCTTTTTTTGTTTTGCTTTTATAATGACTAAATATTTGCTTATAGATAATTTTTTTAATTGTTATTTTTATTATTTTAGAGTTTTTTTTTTTGTTTATTAAGAAATGTTTTATTTATATATATTTTTTGCAAATTTAAGTTTTTTTGTTTTGCTTAAACATTATTTTTTATTTAATTTTAATTCTTTCACATGTATAAACTTTGATGTCTACTAATAATTAATTTAATTTAATTTGTTTTTGTTTTTTTATATAGTTTTCTTATAAATAATTGAGTTTTATTTGTTTTGTTTTTGTAAAGTTTAAAATGTTTAATTTTAAATTTTCTTGTAATAATACATTTATTTATATTGTAATCATTTATTTCATTCCTTCCCTAGTACAATTTAAAGATTTAAAATATTTTTTAATGGTTGAAGATATAAATTAAAAAATTTAGATTTTTCTTTAATTTCGGAAACTGTTTTAAAGTTGTAGAGTACATTTTTCACTGTTTCCTGCTTAACAAAGATTTCAAAAGAGCTCTGACAGGCCTAATAGCATCTTCATAACCTTAGACAGACATACAGTCTACTGTCTATATTGACAAGCCTATTGACTAATCCATTGACAATCAATAAGCCTATAGACTATTCTATAGATTAGCCTATTCTATAGTTTGTTGACTAGTGTATTTACTAGTCAATTAGCTAATTTATTGATAGCTTAAAGTCAATGCAATACTCTACTGACTAGTCTATTGAGTAGTCCTTTGACTAGTCTGTTTACTAGTCCATGGACTAGTCTATTGAGTAGTCCATTGACTAGTCTATTTACTAGTCTATTGACTAGTCCATTGACAAGTCTATTGAATAATCTATTTGCTAGTCTATTGACCAGTCTATCGTCTATACTATTGATCATCTAGTTTAAAGTCACTGCAATAGTCTGCCATTGACTAATCTATTGAGTGGTCCATTGACTAGTCAATTGACTAGTCTATTGAATAGTCCCTTCACTAGTCCATTGACTAGTATATTGACAAGTCTATTGAGTAGTCTATTTACTAGTCTACTGAATAATCTATTTACTAGACTATTGACCAGTCTATTGACTACTATATATTGACAAGTCCATTGACTTGTATATTGTCAATACAATAGTCTACTTACTACTCTATTGAGTAGTCCATTGATTATTCTATTGAGTAGTTCATTGACTAGTCTATTGACTAGTACATTGGCTAGTCTATTGACTTGTCCATTGACTAGTTTATTGTCTAGCTTATTGGCTAGTCTAATGATTAGTCCATTGACCAGTCTAGTTAGTAGTCCATTGACTAGTCTATTTAGTAGTCCATTGACTAGTCTATTGTCTAGCTTATTGAATAGTCTATTGTCTGGACTATTGACACTATGGTCTATAGTCAATGTTATAGTTTATTGGCTAGTCTAATTACTAGTCTTTTGACTAGTCTAATAACAAGTCAAAGTCAAATGCAATAAATAGTCTACTTACTAGTCTATTGAATAGTTCATTGACTAGTCTATTGGCTAATCTATTGACTAGTCTATTGAATAGTCCATTGACTAGTCTATTGACTAGTCCATTGACTAGTCTATTGACTAGTCCATTAACTAGTCTATTGACTAGTCAATTGAATAGTCCATTGACTAGTCTATTGACTAGTCTATTGAATAGTCCATTGACTAGTTTATTGACTAGTCCATTGACTAGTCTATTGACTAGTCCATTGACTAGTCTATTGACTAGTCTATTGACTAGTCCATTGATTAGTCTATTGAGTAGTCCATTGATTAGTCTATTGAGTAGTCCATTGACTAGTCCATTGACTAGTCTATTGAGTAGTCCATTGACTAGTCTGTTGAATAGTTCATTGACTAGTCTATTGAGTAGTCTATTGATTAGTTTATTGACTAGTATAATGACTAGTCCAATGACTAGTTCAATGACAAGTCAATTGACTAGTGCAACGTCAAGTCTATTGACTAGTCTGTTGCTATTTGACTAGTTCTCTGACAGTCTATTGTCTAGCTTATTGACTAATCTAATGATTAGTCCATTGACTAGACCATTGTTTAGCTTATTAGTCTATTGTCTGGACTATTAACACTCTGGTCCATATTCAATGTAACAGTTTATTGGCTAGTAGTCTTTTGACTAGTCTAATAACAAGTCAATTGAATAGTCTATTGACTAGTCTATTAACCACTCCATTGACTAGTTTATTTACTACTCCATGGACTAGTTTATTCACTAGTCCATTGACTAGTCTATTGTTTTGTCTATAGCCAATGTAACAGTCTATTTACTAGTCAATGGAGTAGAGTATTGGCTGGCCTATTTATTTGGTATAAATTTGTCTAATGACCAGATTATTAACTAGTCTATGGACTAGTCTATAAATAAGTATTTTAACCAGACTATTAATTAGTCCATGTACCAGTCTATGACAAATTTTTAAACTCGTGTTTTGACCACTCTAGTGTGTAGCTTATTGACTAGTCTTTTGACAGGCTTATTGACTAGTCTATTGATTAGCCTGTAATCTGATCTTGACAAGCCTTTCTAATGAATATGCATTGATAAGTCTATTTACTAAAGTAATAACTAGTCTACTCTGGTTCAGACTATAGTCCAGCCGATTGATAAGTTTATGAAGTCTACTGTCTAACCTATGGACTAGTCAACTAACTATTAAATTGTCTTTGGAGAAGTCTATAGACCTTTTTACTAGGAAATATGTTTATAAAATAAACTTTAGAATTCTGATAAGATTTAATATATAAATTTTGAAAAGAAAACCTCATTCACTTTTTTTAAAATAATATTGTTAAATAATTTTTTAAATATAATTTTAATAAGTTTTTAATAACAAAACATACTAGGGAATGAGATACAAAAAAACAACAAAAAAGGACATGAAAAGAAAACTTGAAATTATTAAATTCGTTAAGCCATCACATATATAGTTACAATGTGTTCATTCTTTTTTAGAGATCTTGTTAAAAAAAAAAACCACAAAGAAACATGCATAAACGAAGGAAAGAAAGGAAGAAAAATAATTATTATAGAATTTATCACTTAATTTTTACGTTTTTTAACTTCTGTTGTTGCTGTATTAGTTGTTATAATCTTACCCTGTTCGGCTAAATGCTTCAGTCGGGAACGTGTTAATGGTGGTGAAAAACATACAACAGCCGTTGTGGGATTCTTACGTGTTCTTTGATGAGATGTTTTGAGGTTAGTTGTAGTGATGGGTGATTTAATAGATTTAGTAGTTAAGTTACTAGTCATATCCTTAGATAGTCTAGTACTTTTACGTGCTCCTAGTGCTAGAGATTTACTGGAAGTGATTTTAGTGGGTAATGCTATTTCATCTTCTTCTGGAGTTAGTTTACGTTTACGTGATCTTTTGTTGATGGTGGCCGTTGCTGTGGGTACATTACTAACTACCGCCGGCATAGATACACTATTTTGTAGTTTTCCTTTGCCTCTTGTGGAGGCCAAGTTAACCAGGTTAATGGTTTTTGATTTGGCACTTCCTAATTTTCTGCGTGATTTGGCTTTTGTTATTGACGCCGTTGATGATTTGGAAATACTATTATTATTTGATTTGGCATTTGTTCGTTTAACATTTTCTTTTGAAGTGTTTAGTGTGGTGGTTTTGTTGTTGGTGGTGATATTTGAGACACGTTTATTTAATGTCAGACGAGTTGTGCGACTCTTGGCTAAATCCTGGGGTGATGACACTATTTCCCTGGCCGGCAAAGACTTTCTATTGGCTGGTTTTTTTCTTACATATAATTCTTTGATGGGTTCATTATTGCCTCCCTCTACAGCGGCAGGGGTTTGTTGTTTCTTAGACTGTAGATTTACGAGACTCTTCATTTGGGCTACCAAACAAACAAAAGCCGATTGATGATTTGGCGTGGTAACGGAGGTGGATAAACAAGTTAAGCTTTAACAAAATTACATAATTAATTTAGTAAATTTTATTCTGCTCTTACGATATGATAATTACATTTTATAAATTTGGTTAAAAAAATTTTCTTAAAAATTCCAATTCTAAACAAATGTTCACCAATAAAAATTACATTTTGTCAATTTATAACAACACTTTTTTTTGTAAGAATTTCCATAGTTTACTTTATTTTTTTTTACAAATATTCCAACATTTTTATGAAAATTTTTAAAATTCAAATTTATACAGTTTTTTGAACTCAATTCTTTTAACATTACCTTGGCTTTGGTTTATAGATTCCATGAAATTCTTTATTTTCTTGTTCATTATCATCATCTTTATCCAAAATGATTTTATCAGTTTGTGTACGATTTTGTTGTTGTTGTTGTTTCTTCTTTCTATTATTAACATCACAGTTGGATTTTAAAACAAATTCAGTTTTTTTAGTGGCAAGATTTGCTTTGGGAAAACGCAATGAATTGCCACGAGATTTGCTGCCGCTGGAAGGAAGCAAAAGGTGGAAAATGAAAAAAATAAAAATCAATTAATTATAAAAAGCTCTGTTTGTAAATGAGAAAGGTCTGTTAATCAATCTTTTGAAATGCTTTCGATTAAGCTTTTCTTACGAAAAATTGTTCAAAATCTTTCTTCTAAAACGAAGTTAATTTTTTAAATATATGTAATTCAAAAAGAGCTTTCAAAAATAAGTTATTATTTGAAAAGAACTTTTTTAAAGCTTTTTCATAAAAAAGTGCTTTTCAGAAAAGCTCATTTGTAAAAATTATAAAAAATAATTATTTTCTAAAAAAAAGCTTTTTAAAAGTTTTATTTTCTTAAAAAAAGCTTTTAACAAAGCTTTTTATGCTGTGGATTTATCTTTTTTAAGAAAAATTACTAAAAAACTTTCTTATAATACGGAGTAAGTATTTTAAATAATATTTGAAAAGAGCTTTCAAAAATAAGTTTTTATGTAAAAAAGCTTTTTTGAAAAAAGGCTTTTCGATTAATTTTTGAAGGAAAATGAGCTTTTTAACAAAGTTATTTTCTTAAAAAGAGCTTTAAATAACGATTTTTATGAAAAAGAGCTTTTTCAACAGGCTTTTTTGTAAAATTAAGCTTTTTTGAAAAAAATTAAAACAAAGTAAAAATTATTAAAAATATTTTTTTTTGAAAAATAGTTTTTTTTTTCTTGAAAAGAGCTTTTAACAAAGCTTTTAATGAAAAAGAGCTTTTTCAATAGGCTTTTTTGTAAAAAGGAATATTTAAAAAAAACTTTTTGTGAAAGAACCTCTCAGAAGAGGTTTTGTTGAAAATGTGCTTTTAACAAAGCTTTTTTGTTGAAATTTTTATTGTTTTTGTTTTTCACAAATTTTTTCTAAAGCTTAAAAAATCTTTTTTGTGTAAAATATTTTTAAGAAAAGCTTGTTTTTATAGCTTTCTTTAAGTTCGTAAGTGACAAAAGCTTAACTTTTAGCTTCAAAACTTCTTTGTTCAAGCTTTTTCAATAAAACTCTTTTATAACAAAAAACTTTCATCAATTAAGCTCTTTTATTACAAAAAGCTTTCATCAATTAAGCTCTTTAATGAGAAAAGTTTTTTCAATTAAGCTTTTTAAAGAACAAAAGCTTTTTTAATGCTCTTTTTATATTAAGCTCTTTAATGAAAAAAGCTTTTATCAATTAAGCTTTTTAAAGAAAAAAAGCTTTTTTCAATTAAGCTTCTTTAAAAAAAACTTCTTTTAAATTAAGCTTTTCTAACAAAAGTTTTTTCAATAAAGCTCTTTTATGAAAAAAGCTTTCTTCAATGAAGCTCTTTAAGGAAAAAAGCCAAAAAAAAAGAATTCCAGCAAAAATAGCTTGTTTAAACAATAACATGAAAAACAAATTAAAAAGGTTTTTAAAGAACTTTTGTGAAAAGAACTCTTTCAGAAAGCTACTTTACAGCTTTTTTTCAAAAAAAGTTTGCAATATTTTCAATAAAAGCTTTTTAAAGAGAATTACACTCTTGAACTTGCACTTGAGGTGTTAAGTCGTGTTTATAAATCTACAAAGTGTTTTCTTCTTTTAAATTAAACAGTTACGTTTGCATTGTTTCATACAATAACAAA
>NC_060952.1:82375788-82386780 GCF_022045245.1 Lucilia cuprina
TTAACAGATAATTTTATTAGAAGATGCGAACTCTCAGAATTCCAACATATATACGAGCTAATCTCTTTATAATTTTTTACCCCTTCAACTTAGTTTTTTTTTTTTTTTTAGTTTTTAGTCATAGAAATTGTTTCAAAAAGGGTTTTTTTTTCTTAAATTTTTCCTCCAAAACAATTATACATTAACTCATCATCTATATTTTCACAAAACAAAATGTTAAAGTAGAAAAGGAATATATATTGCTAACCTCTTTATTCAATAAGATAAAATGTAAACAAATCAATATCAAAGAAATACAAATAAATAAATAAATAAATAAAATAAAGAGAATTTTAACAGATTTTCCCTAAAACAATTTTTATAAAAAACAACTTTTTTAAACAAATCTAAAGGGAATTTATCTGCATAAAGAGCTTTTTAAAAAATGTTTTTTGGATGTAATTTTAAACATTCTAAAAAAGAAAAACACTCACCTCTTCCATGGTGTTGTGGGCACTATACGTATCGGTTTGAAATGGCACATTTCTTTCTGTAGACTATCAGTACTGCTAGCATGCTGACGCTCTTCCGGATAACGATGTATTATAGTTGGCGCCACCGTATGCAGTTTAGACAAAGAACATGAAAAATATTTACTACGAACCAGAGACACTGACGATGATGATGACGACGACAAGGACTGAGTAGCAGCTGTTGAATTACTCGAGTTAGTTGATGTTGTAGTCGTAGAGACTTTAGCAGCATTATGTGTTGTGGCTGCGGAAGATGAGGTGACATTGTGAATGGACGTTGTCAAATTATTACTATTTGTTGGTAATTTATTATCAGTGGAAAGTTTAGTGACAATGGAATTGTGACTACTGCCACTAGCGCCGGTTGTGGAAATTAAAGCTTTTTGTACAGAATCTTTAAGAGTTTGTATAAAACTTTGTTGTTTGCTCGCGGAATTGGAGGTGATGATGTTGGTGGTGTTGTTGTTGGTAGTGTTTGTGTTATTGGTGGAATTTTCGTTTTTTAAGGAATGAGTTGTTGCTGCAGCAGTTAGATTCGATGAAATTGCTTCTCTGGAAGATGTTGCTGTCATTTTGTTTTGTTGCTGAAGTTTATGGGACACTATGCTGTCATGTTTGGGATTTGTATGATTATGATAAGATGGTTGTGTATTAGAATTAAGGGAATTCTTATTTGCCACCACAGCAGCTGTATGATTATTATTGTTGTTTAAAGATTTCTGTGTACTTGAGACTGTGGTGTTTGTTGAATTTAAGCTGCTGGTCTTTTTGGTTGTAGTTGCAGCCGCCACTGTGTTATTGACAACGCCACCACCATTACTACTGCTGTTGTTGTTGTTATTAGTATTATTATGTATTGTACTGTAAGCTGTTGTCTGTCCCGGTGTTGCAACCAACATGATGACAATAACTTTTAAATTTTAAACTATTTTGTTTTTCTTTTTAATATTTATATTTTACACATATTGTTTCCGTTGTTATTCTTGGTCTTTAGCCTGTAATGTAAAAAGAAACAATAAAAATGTGAATCTCTTTTGGAAACTTGGAAAGATCAATTCTTTTTGTTTCTTTTCTTAATTTTTGTTTTAGTTTGTTTTGCTGTTACGTTTACCACAAAATTTAGTCTTGTTTTATTGAAATTTTGTAAAGAATTCTTGTAAAATTAAAAAAAAACAGACACAAAACACGAACACCCCCACTTTGCAGACTCCCTCTTTGTGCAAAATTACACTCATACACACGTATGTACGCATTTGAAAACTACTCACTCATACAAACTAATTTTATGCAATAATGTTGCCAGATGATTATTAATTGTTAAATACCCAGCTGGCATTTGAAAGATTGTTGGATGATTAATAAGTAAACTGAAAGTTTTTTACTCCTTTTGATGACCGAAAAGTGATCAATAAGTTAGGCGCTTAAAAAAATGATTCGAAAATGATCATGATATATGATTGATAACAAAATGTAAAGAAATCATAAATTGATCATTGTGGTGTTTGAAATATAACAGTTTTCATAATTATTTTGTGATCATATTTCAAGCAATTGGAAAATCTAAAATTGCCATTACTTGTGTTTGTAAGGGAACAATAACATTTACACTTAAAAAATCGTTCCCACGACAATTGGATCTTCGCCCCGGAACGACCCGAGACATACTAGGCCAAAGATTGTCAACCCAGCAACAGCTGTATCAACCGAAAGTTTTTTTCTCAGGAAAGAACTATCGGCCGTAGTCGAGCTGTTACATCAACAACAAAAAACACTTATAAATGGCTGAAAAAAATATTAAAAAATGATTTAAAACTAATTAGGAGCAGATAAAAAGCTCTTTTTAGAAGAATTGGCAAACAAATTTGCGTGTCGGAAAATAAATTAATACAATTAATTAATACTTAACTAAGTTGAAATAGTACCAATTAAATATTAATATTTCATTTATAGGAAAAACAAATATGACCATTTTAATCGTGCAGAAGAGTCATAAATGACTTGAATGTGATTAAAAATTTTAAAAATGATACCACGGTAGAAATAGGTATTTAATTATAATAGTATTTGTATACTCTTTCCCACTTCTTTTGTTGCAATATATAATTTTATGATCCTATTATCTAACAGATCCTCGAATCTAACAGATATCGAATTGGACTAAGCAATATCCATATATTTATTCAATCAATTTTCTGTAAACTCTACATATTTTTAGGATCCAGATCTTCAACAATTCTATTAGAAATACTCTCAGCAAAATCGGAAACATTTAATAACAAAAATTTACGAAGATCTCATACGGCCATAGGTACTTCATTCTGTAAATAACCATATTGAAACACAATACGTGTTCTCTGAATTCTTCCGGAATGGCTAATAATTGGTCACAGCTTTTATATCAAGAACTATTAAATATACAATTTGATTAGAATAGGTTTTTCCGCATTGACCCATAATTGGTAATAACTCCCAACTGTCTTAAGAATACTAGGGTTATAACTTTTATACAATTTTTAAAAATTTTAAGTCTGTATTGCCTTTTCCGCATAGAGTATAAAAATGTATGCCGAAAAAGAATATCACTTTTTCTCGAGGGCAAAAAAGTTATCAATATCTACTCTAAGAAAATTATTAATTTTTTAATACAAAATTGGAATTAAATAAACAAGTTTGACTACTGTTTGAACCACAACATTCACACTTTGAAAAGGGAAGGGTAGGAGCTACATTAATGCCTCTTAAAATTTGGTAACTAAACTTGTAGAATATACTTTTAAAAAATCATTTAAATTTGTATGACTTGGTTTGGAAACTTTTGTTGAGAAACTTTTGATTTTTTGTGTCATGAATCTATTGACAAAATCGAATTTATCTATAAAATATCATAAGGTTTTCCTCGAAATACTTTAAAATTAAATCACAGGTAAGGGACATCTATGAGAGGAATTGGCATATTTTTATTTACCTTTTACTAATTCTTATTAGAAATTTAAAAAAAAAATCGCTCTATTCTGATTGGAATTTTCATAATCTGACTAAATTATTTATTTTAAGTTTTAGAAATTCACGATATCAACCTTCAGAATCTGCTTACTATAGCGATGAATTTCAGTAAAATCTTATTAAACAAATCCGTTAAAAACAACCTATTATAAGGTTTGAACTTACATTGAAAAAAGTCATCTACCTCTTTCTTCTTTTTCTGAAGAGATTCTAGTATATTTGTCGTTAATATGAGCAGAAATCTGTAAGTCCAGTTGTATGGGAAATATGTAAAATAATACACCAACTTGCTTTGTCCTTGGGTTAAAAAATATGTTTGATAAATATTTCATAAAAATATCTTTAAAATTGTGGCGCGTAACTTGACACAAGATATATATAAAAGAAACCTGACGGACATATCTTAATCAACTCAAAAATTGATTCGAAATATCAGAGTTGTACCAATATTTTTGACCGTTACAAACATCAGCACAATCGTATATTACCATCCCAAATAGTGTAATTTATGTAAAAACAAAGTGATTTTGGGATATAGATAAATATAATAAATATAACGGATTATAATTACCGAGCCAGGTGGATTCCTCGGTTTGTTTATTCAAATTTAATGCAACATACATCTTTCTATCAAACTATGTAAATTTTAAACATTTTCATACATAAATTGGGCATTAGCAATCACACAAGCAATCTGGCAACACTAATTAGTTTCATTTATTTTAAGACCATCTTACCACAATTTTAGTACGTCCTTTTAGAAGAAAGCCGGAACCGGTTTCCTTTTTTTCTCAAAAATATATGTATCACAATTGCTGATCAAAGAAGGAGACTCTTTTGAAGATATTTCAAAATTTTATTACAGAAATTATTTTCAATACAAATATTCATTCATAGCTTTCTGCGTTTACATTAAAAATATCGTATTTTTTTTGTTCTTTTCACTCACTCTTTCAATTACTATTCCATTCTTTTACTCTAGTTTACTATTTTTTTTTACACTACTACATATACGATACGATTTTTTCTCATTGGTAGGTTTTTTTTGTTGTTACTTATTCATCTTCTCGTTTACTATACAACTTTTGTGGCTTTTACGTTTGTTGCTTGTTCTTCTTTGTTTTCATTAAAAAAATGAAATGGTTTTTTGCAAAAATTTTCACATTAGCAATATTTTACCTTCTATTGTTTTATATCTTTTAAATTTTTAAGTTATTTTCAAGATTATATATTAAATTCTATTTTAATGTTTTATTTTTAATTATATTTTCACTTAAAATACGATTTTAATTGATTTGCGAACAGAAATTACTGAGTAGAAGAGATTTTCTTCTAATTGTGTTTCTGCTTTAGTTTTTTCTTTCGTTAAAGTTTGGTATAACAGCTGATATACACAACGGCACACATAAAAACAATGTTTGAATTAAAGCGATTTTTTTGTTTTGAAATTACCAGCGATTTTAAATATGTTTTTTGTTAGGAGCTGAAAAACTTGTCTAATTTTTTACCGTTATTAGTAAATAAAACTTTAAATTTTGTTTTTAAATCTACTTTTCTTGATGATTTTATTTTATCATTTAAGCTTAAAAATGTTTACTTTATTTCTTAAACAATTGTTGTGGGCGAACTCACATAAGGTAGCCATATGTTTTTAACAGGCAAATAAATAAAAGTGCTACCAAGTTAAAAGTGTGAATTGAAATACATAATTTGACTGTTAATTCAAATATAAGATACAACAGTTCTACCATTTAAATAATCATGATTTTTTTTTCATAATTTGTTGTAAACAATAACATTTAAATTAACATCTGTTTTATATTATTAACATTTTTAATAATGTTCATTAGTTATTAAATGGAAGACAACAGCAGACTATTAACGAAGCCAGCAGAAAGAAACATGATTTACGTAATTGTAAATACAGTTCCTCAGTTAAAAAACAGAATGTAACCATTTGAACAAAACATTGTTTTGGATGTACAATTAAGTTCATCCTTAGAGTATGCAATGCTTTTGGAATTAATCTAAATAAAATGAAAATGTTGTGATGCTTTTAACCCTTAACTCTTTCACGTATACGGTACACCGATGTCCTAAGATTTTTTTACATTTTTCTCGATTTACAGCGTTATTTAGAGTTCACAGTTCATATGCAACTTTTTAGAGTTTGATAAGGATAATATCCTGCGATATCCTTTGAAAACACTTTTTTAAATTTCTTATCGAAAATGATCGATATATGTGTAAATAAAGTGTGTGGTAATGTCATATCATTAAAAAGTCAAGCGGATTAGTTTAGATTAGATATTAACAAACTAACTAACTAACAAACTAACTAACAAACTAACTAACAATCTAACTAACTAACTAACTAACCAACTAACTAACCAACTAACTAACTAACTAACTAACTAACTAACTAACTAACTAACTAACTAAATAACTAACTAATTAACTATCTATCTATCTATCTATCTATCTATCTATCTATCTATCTATCTATCTATCTATCTATCTATCTATCTATCTATCTATCTATCTATCTATCTATCTATCTATCTATCTATCTATCTATCTATCTATCTTCATCTATTTCTATATCTATTTTCAAAACATGTTATACAAGTAGGGAATTATTGCCGCGCGTGGCCGACCATATGTTACCCTACACCAGTTATGTCATACATAAATTTGAACTCAAAGACCTTTTCCGGGGACAGGTAAAATAATGGACGATTTTAATCATTTTCAATGGGGTTCGTCCTTGCGCCAAAAAAGTCGCGTATAAATTTCATTCAAATACATTGAAAATTGCGACCTGTGCCTTGCGCACTGTAAACAACCAGCCAGCCAGATCGACTCAGAAATTAATTCAAAGCCGATTGGTACTTTAAGGTGGATAGATAGAATTTAACCCAATAACATTTGGCAACGAGTAATGTAGTAATGTATGTAATGTACTACCAGGTAATGTATGAAGTAACTACATTACCTGGTAGTAAGTAGTCGTTATCAAAAACATATTTTTTTTGAATAGGATTTGTAGCCAATTGCCTCTAATAATAATTAGTTACTAGATTTAAATCTAGTTATTAACCCATAATGTTAAACCTTACATTTTACTCCAATATTACTTTTCTACTTACAGGGTAAATAAAGCTTATGCTGGGGAACTTTAAAAGCAAATTAATTTTGTTATTGTTACAACATTTACTGATTTTAGATTTTTATAAATTACAATTTCTAATTAATTTAACTGTCATAAACAATTTTTAAATGATTTCCAACCACAATATTCAATTATCTAGATACAATTGAAGTAAACATACATCAATAATGACCATATTTTTGCAATTAAAACAATATTAATTGCAAAACAAACAAAAAAAAAATAACCAAAAACCACAAATATCATTTTTAATTGTGGTTTTAAAATAATAAATTTATTTGTAAACAAGTAAGAAAGTATAGTCGGACATGACCGACCATATAATACCCTACACCATGAGTATATTTTTAAAATTTTTACTTTTTATAAAGAAACTTTTATGTTAAATATTATTCCAAAATATTCAAGCAATTTATTGATAAAAAAAACTAAAATTTCTAAATGAGGCTTTATATAGGTCAAATATGGGCCGATCCTCGGTAAATTTGGGAAAAAGAATATATTTTTAAATAACAGTTTGTTTTGTTGAGTTTTATTGCGATACAAATGGTTACAAGTCAATTTTAGACGTTTAAGACATTTTTTGAATGTGGGTTTGTATGGGGGCTAGGGTCAAATAAGGTCCGATCCTTACGAAAACCTGCAGTGTCATTTATGCTTATGTAAAACTTATTTGTGCCAATTTTTAGAGAGATAATAGAATATTTTACGTAATTATGGCATAAAAAGTTCAAATCGGGAGGTACGGTTGTATGGGGGCTAGGTGAAATAACGGACCTATTTCAACCATTTTCAATAGGCTTCGTCCCTGTGCCAAAAAACATGCTTGGTCCAAATTTCATAAAATTATCTTTACATGGACAGCCAGCCAGCCGGACAGACGGACGGACGGACATGTCTTAATCGACTCAAAAAATGATTCTAAATCGATCGGTATACTTTAAGGTGGGTATTGGACCAATATTTTTGTATGTTACAAACATCAGCACAAACGTATAATACCCTCTCCACTATAGTGGTGTAGGGTATAATTAAATATACTTATGTATCTAATTATTTGCATTAACAAAATTGAACTTTTTTAATTATCAAAATCAATTTTATGTTCTGGAAAACATGTTACTTATTTTAGGAAGAATTTGTGTACATCCATATTAGAACAATATTGCCAAATGTACTCCTACCATTAACAAGGACCTTTTTTTTACAAATAAACATTTTTTTACTTTTACAAATGCCGGGAGAAAATTAAAAATTATCACTTGTGAAAAAAAGCTGAGAAAAAACAATCAACAATATTTGTTTTCAATGTTTTATAAAAAATTACATTCATCTAGTAAAACATTGTCTACTGTATTGAATATTTGTTTCTTTTTTTCGTTTATTTTCATATTTCTAACAGTGAGCACTTTGTCACTTTTATTGGTTTTTAGGTTTTTCTTTTTTATTATCACATCTTCGTTTATCTCCTCCCACTCGGTTGGCGCTTTTTGTGGTTTAACCATATCAAAGGACACAAGAGGATTGAATATTTATTTGTTGTTGTGTTTAGAGATTATACATAGAGGTTCAAAAGGGAAATTCAAGGGAATTTTTGTAGATGATTGGAAAAAGTACTAAGTATGATAACGACAGAAACAACATGTTTGGGGACATTTTTGTTAAGTAAAAGGGTTCTATATATCAAACAGTCGATTTTTTGTCGAAAAGTTGAAGTCGACTATTTTGTTCAAAAAAAAAAGTCGATAACTCGACTATGAAAAAAGTTGAAAAGTCGATTTTGCGTTTTACGCTTTTCAAACTTTTCACGCTTTACAAGCTTCAAATTAGGGTTCTATAAATCGACTTTCGAATAATCGATTTTTTGTCGAAAAAAGTCGAAGTCGACTATTTTGTTCAAAAAAAAGTCGATAACTCCACTATGAAAAAAGTTGAAAAGTCGACTTTGCGTTTCAAGTTTTACAAGCTGCAAAATATGCTTCTATAAATCGACTTTCGAATAATCGAACAGTCGACTTTTTGTCAAAATATTTCGAAAAGTTGAAATCGACTATTGTGTTAAAAAAAAGTCGATAACTCGAGTATGGAAAAAGTTGAAAAGTCGACTTTGCGTTTTACACTTTTCAAATTTTTCACGCTTTACAAGCTGTAAATTAGGGTCCTATAAATCGACTTTCGATTAATCGAACAATAGATTTTTTGTCGATAAATGTCGAAAAGTTGAAGTCGACTATTTTGTTGAAAAAAGTCCATAACTCGACTATCGTCTATAAAAAAGTTGAAAATATGACTTTGTAAATAAAAGTCAAAAATTCGAAAAAGGTCGGAATAAGTCGAAATAAGTCGAAATAAGACAAAAAGTCGGAATAAGTGGAAAATATTCAAAAAGTCGGAAAAAGTCGAAAAAGGTCGGAAAAAGTCGAAAGAAGTCAAAAAGTCGGAAAAAATCGAAATGTCGGAAAAAGTGGAACATAGTCGAAAAGTCGTAGAAAGTCGAAAAGTTGAAAAAAGTCGAAAAAAGTCATGAAAAGTAGTGCAAAGTTCCATGAACGTTGGAAAAAGTAGAAAATAGTCGTGAAGTCGGAAAAAAGTCGAAATATTGCAACAAATAGAAAAAATATAAACAAAATATATAAATGGAAAATAGTCAAAAAGTCGAAAAAGGTCGGAAAAAGTCGAAAGAAGTCAAAAAGTCGGAAAAATGAAATGTCGGAAAAAGTGGAACATAGTCGAAAAGTCGAAAAAAGTCAAAAAGTCATGCAAAGTCGTGCAAAGTTCGAAAAACGTCGGAAAAAGTAGAAAATAGTCGAAAAAAGTCGTAAAGTCGGACAAAGTCGAAAAGTCGGAAAAAATTCGAAATATTGCAACAAATAGAAAAAATATAAATCAAATTTTTATTGATAATCGACTTTTCATAAAGTGCAAAAAATCGACTTTTAACTAAATGCAAAAAAAAAACGCGTTATAGCGTGTTGTGTACATCCACCTTAAAAGGGAGTACATCCACCTTAAAGGGGAATAAAATGTTACTGAACTAGTGACACGTTCACTGTCGGTAGGCATCTACCATCATACCGGCGCTACTATTGTTCTCGCAGACGAACCTCTAAACAAGAGAATCAAAAGAGCTGATAAAAGGATGATCTGTGACATTAACATAGCGATAAAGCTGAGAGAAGAAGTTGATTACTGTATGTCCTGGAAAGTTTGTTACATAATGTAATCTGATAATCTAATCTAAAATATATTATCCTACTAATATTTGATCAGTAGTCGATGAGAACATTCATTCCAAACATTGATCTATAAATGTTTAACCTAGGAAATTTCCCTTTTTATATATTTTTTCAAAAGTACTTTTTACTATGAAGTACGCAACAATCATTACAATTTAGTTTACTTTGTTTTTATAAAAACCATTCATCTGCCATTCATCGTATCAATGTTATATTGTGTTTCATCCTTCCTTAATACTTGTTACGAATTGGTATTACAAACACAAAAGTGTACAGTCAGGGATGGAAATTTTAGTTTTATTGTGTTTTTTTTCACAACGAGAATATACTGCAGTTGTAATGCATCAAATTCAATGCAACAATTAATAAACTGACTACTTAATAGACTAGTTTATATACATACTAGGTCATAGATTAGTTTATATACTAGTCAATCTACTATTGCACAAATTAGCTCATAGACTTCATAGAATATAGACTAGTCTATACGTTATATTCTAGTCAAAGGTTAAAGTATTTAAACTATTCAAAGATATAGTGTAATAACTTGTCTATGATCTAAAGACTAGTCTAGTCTATAGACCGTCTAAGGTCTATTCTATAGACTACTGAAAGGTCCAGTCAAAGGTCTAATCTATAGACGAGCCAAATGTTAATGTCTATAGACTTGTCAAAGGTCAAAGTCTATGAACTAGTCAAAGATCTAGCCAGATGACTAGAATATGCATTGGTATAAAGACTAGTCTATGGTCTAGTATATGGACTAGTCTATGGTATGGTGTAAAGACTAGTCTTTGGTCTAGTATATACACTTGTTGCCTAGTGTAGTCAAAGGTCTATTGTATAGACTTGTCAAAGGTCTAGTCTATAAACTAGTCAAAGGTGTAGCCTATAGGCTTGTCAAAGGTCTAACCTATAGACTAGTCAACTAGTCAACGGTCTAGTCTATAGACTAGTCAACGGTCTAGTTAGTCTATAGACTAGTCAAAGGTCTAGTTAGTCTATAGACTAGTCAAAGGTCTAGTTAGTCTATAGACTAGTCAAAGGTCTAGTTAGTCTATAGACTAGT
>NC_060952.1:82386880-82404774 GCF_022045245.1 Lucilia cuprina
TCTAGTCTATAGACTAATTAAAGGTCTAGTCTATAGACTAGTTAAAGATCTAGTCTATAGATTAGTCAAAGGTCTAATCTATAGATTAGTTAAAGGTCTAGTCTATAGACTAGTTAAAGGTCTAGCCTATAGACTAGTTAAAGGTCTAGTCTATAGACTAGTTGAAGGTCTAGTCTATGGAGTAGTCATAGACTAGTCTAAGTTCTAAATGGACTTAGATTAGACCTTAGACTAGTTATATTCCACAGACTAGTCAAAGTTTTAGTCTATAGATTAGACAAAGTTCTAGTCTATAAACCGGTCAAAAACTATTCAATGACCTAGCCCATGGACTAGTCAATATTTTAGTCCATACACTAGTCACATGTCTAATCTATAGTCAAGATTTAGTCTAGCCTATAGACTAGTCGCCGGTCTAATCTGTAGATTAGCCAAAGATGTAGTCTAGAGACTAGTTAATTGTATAGTCTACATGCTGATATTTAAGAGATTACTCTTTTCGGAAAAAGTTTGGAACTATATCAAAATTTAAATTTTCCATACCTGGAGATTAAAAATACTCAAAAACTCTCATGGATACTTTTGTTTGGTTTGCTTGGCAAAATTATATATTTTTTTGGAGTATTACACAAAGAAGATGGCGCCTGCTGTGTAGAAAATTGATCGAAGTATTCCCTGCCGTTTGAACTATGATGCGATATGTCATCATATATCGTTCGTTGGTCCATCCATTCATTCGTTCGTTCCTTCGTTCCTCCATATGTGTGTTTTGCTTTATAAAAGTCTGAGGTTTTTATGCCATTTTTTTTGACATGTTCAGTTGCTGGTGGTGGATGTTCGGTTGGTAGGCTGTTGTTTAGTTGTTGTTTTGGACTAGTACATGTTGAAGGTGGTTTCCATTGCCCCTTAATTTTGTACGTTGCTATGTTGTTGGTTGGTTGGTTTGTGTTTGCGCTTTTTAATGCATTTTTCATAATCATGTAGTTGTTTGTCATTGATTATGTTGACCAGTGGTCATTTAGTTGCATTCGTACATAAAATATTTATTTGGTAGCGCCATTCTCATATTTATTGTTTAATTTAAAATTTATATCAATGTTATTTTGGGTTTCAGTTTAGTTTATGTACGAAATACTGGGGTATTTAGCCAGCTACTTGTGTGAGAATTTATCTTAAAGAATATTTGAAATTATGGGAATTTTGAAAAAAAAGTATTTCATACTAAATTACTTTAAAATAATAACCCAGTAAAAACTTTCATTACCACGTAAAAAAATGCTAAAATTTACTTACATAATAGCATTTTGAGTCATTATTTTAACACGGTGATGTCATTGGAGGCAAGTACTTACCACAAACGATTACAAGTAATTAGAAAAAATTGTCATTGCAAATCGTATGTCAAAACGTATACAGATTCTATATCTTTACTCGCAAGATGACTAATGAATTAGAAAGTATTTATATAATACATTATTAGTAAAACCTTATTCGATTACTTCTATGTAATCCAGGCGATATCGAGTAGTCATTGAAAGGTATGTTGTTAGGTAAGTACTTACAATTGATAGCCATTACCCAGTGAATATCTAGATTCCATGATGATCGAGAAAAGCTTCCATGACTACATTGGTTTTTATCTCAGTCAAGTTTTTTATGTCGAAACTGAATTGCTATCAAGTTTTCTGGGATGTTTCTGTGAGCCGGAATTCTAGTAGAAATGTTAAAGGGTTTTTTTGTCGGTAATTTATTTGTAACTCTGTCTTTTTGGAACCGATTTTGATAAGTTTAAAAAGCAAGTTTATGGTAAGCATTTTTGATAGAATTAATCTAAACTGGGCCTTCTTAAGATGGTGAAATTTTTAGTCGACTATACCGAATGTTTTCTCAGGGATCGCACTATAAGAGTGGTTTCTCCAATGGACATGTTACCTTAATAATCTTTAATTATCTTGTTGTTAGGTTTCTTTGGCATTTACTTAGAAAGATTTGACTAAGAGAACCGGTAGACTTTAGGGCATAGATTCAAATATTGGACACGTTTTTTCGTCGAGCACGTGGTGGCAGTGGTTAAAATTACCATCCGTATACCTAGAGTGAGTGTGTCGGAGGGTTTCTCATTATATCGAATTATAGACCTGATCGTCATAAAATTCGATAAAGATTTTGTGGTTAGCACAAAATTGGTTTAAGTAGAATTTTACAGCTGTAATCGCATTTTTAATCAGTAATTAAAATTAAAGTCATTTTCTGAAGAGGATCTTATATGCTAATTTTTTGAAGAGGTGCTTGTAGGGGAAGGGCAATTGCAGACTGATCCTTATGAAATTTATAAGAGAGGTGTTGGCTCATACGATACTTGTTTATGTCGAATTTCATCACTGTACTTGCAGTCTTAAGCTAGTGATGAGCTTTAAATTCATTGTTCTGAGGGGGACTTTGATCGACCCATTTTCATAAAATTAAAACGAAAAGTCGACTTTTCGACCTTTTGCATTGCAATTTCGACTTTTAGACTTTTCATCTTTATAAATAGTCGATTTTTACCACTTTTCGACTTTTTTTCGAATTTTGGACTTTCCGACTTTTTTCGACTTTTATCAACTTTTTGACTATTTTCGACTTCTTCCGACATTTTTTTCTACTTTTTTCGCTTTTTTCTACATTTTTCGACTTTTCAACTATTTTCGTTTCTTTTGTTTATTTTTTTTACTTTTTTCGACTATTTTTTAGTTTTTTCTACTATTTTAGAGTTTTTGACTGTTTTTCTTAAAATTTTTGTCCTGGGATCAATATATGGCGAGCTAGATCAAAGGATAAAAAAGGTCTTTTTTTATAAGTCGAAAAATGTCGATTAATTTCGACTTTTTACGATTTTTCGACTATTCTTGATTATTTTCGACTTTTATTTACAAAGTCGACTTTTCGACTTATTTCATAGACGATAATCGAATTATCAACTTTTTGTCGAAAAAAGTCGAAAATTCGACTATTTTGTTCCAAAAAAGTCAATAACTCGACTATCGTCGAAAAGTAGACTTTATAAATAAAAGTCTAAAATGTCGAAAAGTCGGAAAAAATCTTTCCGACTTTTCGACTATTTCCGACTTTTATTTACAAAGTCGACTTTTCGACTTTTTTCATAGACGATAATCGAGTTATCAACTTTTCAATTTTTCGGCTTTTTTCGAATATTTTCTGCTATTTTCCACTTTTTCCAACTTTTAGACTTTTTTCGACTTTTTAACTATTATCGATTTTTCGACTATTTTTTTATTTTTTCGAACATTTTAGAGTTTTTGATTGTTTTTCTCAAAATTTTTGCCCTGGGATAAATATATGGCGAGCTAGATCAAAGGATAAAAAAGGATAAGTCGGACAAAGTCGAAGTTCCGATTTTTCGACTATTTTCGACTCTTTCCGATTTTTCGACTATTTTCGACTCTTTCCGACTTTTCGACTTTTATTTACAAAGTCGACTTTTCGACTTTTTTCATAGACGATATTCGAGTTATCTACTTTTTGTCGAAAAAAGTCGAAGTCAACTATTTTGTTCAAAAAAAGTTGATAATTCGACTCGAAAAGTCGATTCTGTAAATAAAAGTCAAAAAAGTCGTTAAGTCGAAAAAAATCAAAAAAAAAAGTCGGAAAAAGTCAAAAACTCAAAAATAGTAGAAAAAAGTAAAAAATAGTCGTAAATTTAAAAAAAAGTTGAAAATTGTCAAAAACTCTTAAATAGTTGGAAAAACTTGAAAAAAGTAAAAAATAGTCAAAAAGTGGAAAAAAATCTAAAAGTCGAAAGAGGTCGAATAAAGTCGGAATAAGTCGAAAAAAGTCGAAAGTAATTATAAAATACTAAAAGTCGAAAAGTCTAAATTCCAACTTTTAACTAAATGAAAAAAGTCGGAAATTTATAAAATACTAAAAGTCGACTTTAAAATAAATTAAAAAAGTCGAAAAGTCAACTTTTAACTAAATGAAAAAAAGTCGAAAAGTCAACTTTTAACTAAATGAAAAAAGTCGAAAAGTCGACTTTTAACAAAATGAAAAAGTCGAAAGTCGACTTTTAACTAAATGAAAAAATTTGAAAATTCGACTTTTTGTTTCAACTATAGAACCCTCTCGCTACTAATAACCAAGTCTCTTAAACAAACAAATTAACCCCACAAACCCCTTGTAGGGCACTCATACTTTGTTTGCCATAAATACCAATAATTTTTCGCTTTTTTTCCTCTTAAATGTTTATTAATTTTTTTGTTTATTATAATTGAATTTACAGGTGTGAAAAATTACAATATTTCAAATAAAATTTTAATGAATTTAAATGACTGATCATAAATCATAGACGGTTAAAAATTGCTAAAGTGTTAGAGAGAGAGAGAGCGAGAGAGACAGGGGGGAGAAAACAAATTTGTTCAATTTATGAAGGGAATATCTTACGTTGGTAATGATCAAAACAAAACTTTACAAATTTCTATTAAGAGAAAAAATTTTGTAGTTTTTTTGTAGATTTTATTATAAAGTGTAACATTGATTAAGTATTATTTAGGAATTTTTTTTAATGAACCTAAAACTTAATTTATTTTTCAATTGATGTGTTTCATTTTCTGTTCTTCTTGTAAGAAATTAAAGAAAAAATGTTAAAATTAGGAATAATAATAATAAAATGAAAACGACTAAAATCATTAGTAGATTAATAACTATTCAATGAATTTTTTTAAGGGTATTTCATGTTGATTTAAAGATTTTGCTTTTGTTGCTATTGTTAATACTGTAGGCGCGGCACAGTGGGACACTTGGCACTAATATTTAACACTTATGCTGAGACCTAAAATCAGACGGACAGACGGACAGACGGACGTACAAACAAATAGATAATAAATGATATTTATTATTATCATTTTTATTAAATTCTTCTTTCTTTCTTCTTCATTTATCCACAAGTATATTTCTGTCTGTCTCTCCATCTATTTCTATTGTTTTTCAATTTTCTTCGCCAAGATTTTGAAGTTTTCAAGATGTGTATGAGTTTTGAAAGAAGGAGTGAAAGAATAATAGAAACAACATGTTTTTTTATTTTCTTTATTGTTGTGGTATTTGTTGTTTGTTTTTTCTTGTTAATAACTAATTTTTTTTAACAAAAAATATCATTTATTTTGTTCAATATTTTTATGAACAAATTTGTTACATTTTTGTTTTTTTTTTCTTATAAAGTTTATTATTGTTTTTTTGCTTTTGTTTGTGAAAAAAAGGTTGATGAAACTTCATTAGATTCCATCAATGATGTTCGATTTTAATGAATTTTTATGTTATTACTTTTAAGAAAACAAACGAAAAAATTTAATGAACTTTCATATTGTAGTCATTTGGTAATCATTAATTTATTATTTGATTTATTAGCAAAATTAAATTGAACATTTAAACATATTTTCAATGGTTGCGTTAGTAATGGCTTAGGTTAAGTCACAACTGGAATGATCGGATTTTATTACTATCACTTCATTCCTAATATTCATTGTCTTTGCCAATAGCCTATTCTTGTCTGAATGCATCTTGAAGACCATAACATAATGGCAGCCCTTTATTAAAGATTAAACAACATTTTTCGATAAGTTTTTCCCGAGCATGTGTAGAATTTCTCAATCGAGATATCCGTGAGTCCTATGCCACACAAACACACATCTACTTTTCAAATGTAACCTTGAAACCACATTAGTAATCCGGATCCAATAAAATATTTGTCGCATTTCCAAAAAAAAAAACAAAATAATTTAAACGAAATTTAATCACAATATTTAAATGACAGTATTAAACAAGGACAAAAGACTTGATTGCAACCATCAGCCACAGCAGCACAAGTTCCAACTAGTACAATTAAATGTTTAATGATTGTGGTTAAAATCTCGGCGATTTGTTAAAAAGTAGTTGAACTCTTTAGGGGGGCTTTGAGTACACGGACAAAGAATATACGCTTGCAGAAGCACTTTTGAAGGCATGTCAAACGGCATGTTACAAATGCGAAGAGATTTGCTCCTGGTTTGGATATTTAGGTTTCTTTTTTTATGACACGAAGAGTTTTTCTACAACTCAACGGTGGATAAATGGAAGTTTTGAACGTTGACGTAAAAGTTTGAGTTTACTGGACGAGGTTGGTATGGAAAGGTATTTGGGTAACTAACTAACTTACTAACTAAATAACTAACTAACTAACTAACTAACTAACTAACTAACTAACTTACTAACTAACTAACTAACTAACTAACTAACTAACTAACTAACTAACTCACTAACTCACTAACTAACTAACTAACTAACTAACTAACTAACTAACTAACTAACTAACTAACTAACTAACTAACTAACTAACTAACTAACTAACTAACTAACTAACTAACTCACTAACTAACTAACTAACTAACTAACTAACTAACTAACTAACTAACTAACTAACTAACTAACTAACTAACTAAATAACTAACTAACTAACTAACTAACTAACTTACTTACTTACTTACTTACTTACTTACTTACTTACTTACTTACTTACTTACTTACTTACTTACTTACTTACTTACTTACTTACTAACTAACTAACTAACTAGACAAGTATGTAGATTAGTTCATAGGCTTGTTAATAGACTATTTTGGAAACTAGTAGAGAGACTTGTGTACTAATTAGTCCATAGACTAGTTCTTAGACTACTTTAGGGACTACAATATAGACCAGTTCACAGACCAGCTCATAGACCAGTTAAAAGACTAGATCATTGACTAGTTCACAGACTAATCAATATACTACTTCAGAGACTAGTCTAGACTAGATTAGTCTATAGGATAATCATAGACTAGGCTATAGACTAGTCCACAAACTAGATCGCAGACTAGTCCATAGACTATATCATAGACTACCTCAAAGATTAGTCCATAGACTAGTTCATAGTATATTCCATAGACTAGTTTATAGACTAATTCATAGACTACTTCACACACTAGTCCATAGACTAGATGATAGACTAGTTTATAGGTATGACTATAGACATGTTCATAAACCACTTCCTCGACTAGTTCATAGATTATTCCATAGACTAGTCTATAGACAAGTCCATAGACTAGCTCATAGACCAGTCTATATGCTAGATCATACACTAATTGACTAGTCCATAGACTCATTCATAGACTATTTCATAGTCTAAACCAGTGCGTAGTATATGGACTTGTTAATAGACTAGTTCTGAGTCCATATGTTCATATACTAGTTCATAGACTAGCTTAAAGACTAAATCATAAAATACTTTACAGACTAGTCCATAGACAAGTTGATAGGCTTGACTATAAACTTATTATTAATAGAACACTTCCCAAACTAGTTCATAGAATAGATCAAAGACTAGCCTATAGACTAGATCATAGACTAGTCCATAGACTAGATCATAGACTAGTCCATAGACTAGATCATAGACTTCTTCAAAGACTAGTCCATAGACTACTTCAAAGACTAGTCTATAGAGTAATTCATAGTATAGTCCATAGACTACTTCATATACTAGAAAAAAGACTAGTTCATAGACTAGTTTATAGACAAATTCATAGACTACTTAGTTGATAGATTAGTTCATAGAATTATTCATAGAATGCTTCCCAGACTAGTTCATAGATTAGTCCATAGACTAGATCATGGATTAGCCTATAGACTGGATCATAGACTAGTATATAGACTAGATCATAGACAACTTTAAAGACTAGTCCATAGAATTGTTTGTAGTATAGTCCAGAGACTACTTCACAGACTTGAAAATAGACTAGTTCATAGACTAATTCATATACTACTTCACAGACTAGTTGATAGACTAGTTCATAGGCTTGACTACAGACTTGTTTACAGACTACTTCCCAGACTAGTTCATAGATTAGTTCATAGACTAGATCAAAGACTAGTCTATAAACCCGTCCATAAACTAGATCATAGACCATAGACTAGATATACTCTTGTCTATAGACTAAACCATAGAATAGATCATAGACTAGTCCTAGTCTATCATATACTAGTATATATACCTATTCACAGACTATTTCATAGTGCAATTCAATGACTAGTCTACGGACTTGTTCATAAACTAGTAAATTGATTTCTTCAGTTTTTGATGAAAAATTTATATAGGTATTTTTAAATCTATTTTAAAAAAACTTTTTGCATTGCCCTCGTAAAAAAGCTGAAAAATGTTAAATGTAAGAGAGAAAAAAAGCGCTAGTAGTAATTTAACTTTGTTAAACATTAAACTTTAAAGTAAAAAGTGGAAAATTAGATTTCAAGTACAATTTTTACATAAAAAATTTTAATATTTTTGTTGTATATAATTTCTACAAATATTAATGTTTTTGTTGTTTGTTAATATTGCTGATTTTGCATTTAACTTTTCTTTTTGGATTTTGCTTTATGGTTATAGCTACGATGGTATATGGTTAACAGAAGCACAGCTCCGTTGGACATCAAATCGTCAACTTGAATGTTGAGGTTTTTACATGATTTTGTGCTTGTTTGCCCTCCCATAGAGGCACCGCAGCACGCGCCTTAACCGATATATGTATATAGGAAAAAAAAAACATATATAAAAACCCAAAGTACCCATTTTGAATGCATAAATTTCAGTTCACTCACGTACTGAGAAACACAAAAAGTGTGTGCATAATATTGAAATAAATTCTCTCTATTTAGAGAGTTTGTCATAAATGTTCCATGAATTCGATTTTTTTTTTTTGAATGAATTAACCAACTAGTTAAGTACGTGGCTTTTTTTCTGTTGTTTTTATCCATAGTTTAACAAATAATAATAATAATTTTTTGATTGTACCTTTTGTTTTTGTTCACAAATGAAGTTTTGGTTTCTTGCTGTCATCTGTGGTGTCAACTGTCACTCGTGCCTTTATTTCACAGAGTAAATGAGCCCTGAGTGCCCATTAACAAACTCTTCAACTGAATTTACCACCTTATGGTTTCCTTCCGGTGTGTGCTGCGGTTTAAGCAACCTTCACAGTTTTGCATACTTTTGTGCGTTGCGGATGCGTTATGAGCGAACAAATGTGAGTGTAAGGACTCTTGTATGATCATTTCAGGGTTGTATTTCAATCGCCTGCGTTTTTAAACGTATTATTTAAACTAAATTTAATTTTCACTCAAGCTGTGCTAATCATTCGTTTATGTTGGATTCGAATAGATTTAAATACAACAGACGTTTTTATGCAATGATTACTGAGCTCAGTATTTTTAGTTTAGTTTGTTCATAAATTCGTTTATAAATTAATGTCAGAATTAATATGAATATGGAATTTTTATTTTAATTTATGTTTTAAATAATTTTAGAATTAAACCCGTTTTAAAAGTTGACGTTTGAGGTTCATTGTAATGGGACTTTTATCTAGATTTCCACCATAATTATGTTAAACAATAATACACTTTTAGTAAATTACTTCTTGTTGGAAATCGGTGCTGTCATCTTGTGATCACGGACTTTCATTGTATTGTCATTTGATGTGTTTTATAACCGATTTTAAGTTTTTTGGTGGAGAATTCCATTTTTTCCTACCGACCGCGTCCTTACGGTGCAGGACCTAAATGACCTAGTACCGGCGGCATGTGTTGATCTACTCGCGAGTTGCGCGTCGTCGTCATCCTGCAATCGTGAGCATAATAATGCTATGTAGGTGGGACCTTAGTCTCCGTAGCGTGTACAGCATACCATTTCCAAAAACATAGGAGTGAAAGAGAAGTATATACTCGGAGAGAGCTCGCTTATAGCAAATCCCAAAAAGGATAAAGTATAGCAAATGGTGATAGAGGAGGTAGTTGAAAAAGATGGTTTAGGGAATCACATTTAGATAATCTCAAAGGAAAAATCGGACTCCCTCACAATATCTGAAGTAAAGAGGATCAGGTCTCCCGAGAAGTAGACAACTGAGTATAAACCTAAGAAGAAAAAGAGCTCACAATATTCCAATACACGGTCAAACCATACATCAATCAAAGGAACCTCAAGTCAGAATCCTCTGAGTAAGGGTGACACCGTCAAGTCAGATATTCCGAAGACGACCACGTCGGCGAAATCAACCTCGAAGGTATGGGTATCTCAAAAGAAGCCCCCAAAAAAGAGAAAGAAGGATGTAGATAGTGAAAAAGGAAAAGAGCTGCCATCTTATGACAAAGTTGCCAGAAGAAGACTACTGGAGGATCTCTACTATGCAGTTTACGATGCCGGTAACTTGACAGGCAGAATTCCAGTAGACCAACAGAGTAAAATAGAAGATTTGGTCAACAATAAGAGAGTGGACCACAAAATCGCTTCAATGGGCTCCCCATAGACGTGATGTTGATGAGATTGGCATCTCACCAATGTGTTAGCATCCTAAAGAACTTAGTGGAAAGTATTCTTGAGACGGCGCTAAGCTGGGGCTGGCAAAGAAAAGCGAGTTTCAGGTGCTCATAAAGTCCAGTGTCTACATAAAAGGATGGAGCAGTAAACTGGCTAATGAACGTATACTGGAAGTTCTTGATGTTCAAAATGCTGAGCTGGCCGCAGAAAATATGACATATTTTACAGAAAAGAAGAACCTGAGGAAACTTTATTTGCAATAGATATTGACTCTAAGTGTAATCTTGGCAAGAATAAACATAGTTCTTACTTCGCCCATAAAGCTGTCAGATTTAAAATTGGGAAAGTGCGGATTAGAAGGTTTGTTACAACAAGCCTCGATAAAGACACTAAAATACCTAAGACCACAGACCTACCGATAACGTTTAGGAGTCAAATTCTAAAAGTGAAGAAGCTACCACTAACTCTCCAAAAGAAAGTGCAGCTACCCTATTCAAAATTGGGAGGACGCCGATTAAAAGGCTGCCAAAACGGGTCTCGATAAGGATAATAAAAAACTCTACACGGTACGAAATCAAGAAAAATTTGGAAGCTTTGAATGTCGACTAAGAATACAAATGTGTTACACATTTGGGTCAATTATATTGATCCCTTTTGTAATATTTGAAAAGAGAAAAAGTCGGTGTATTGATATTTTACGACAATCACCGTTAAATCAGTAAAATATAGCGGGAACATGTTGTCTTCCCTATATAAAATGTGTCTAGCCAGTCTCGACATTGACAGAGAAACTGATTGACATTTTTTCTGCTTTTCAGCTTTAGGAGAAACCGTTACAAAAAGACCAGTAGTCACATACCAACGCAAGAGTGTTGCGTGGCTGTGATCTCGGATTTTATAATAAGATTTCTAAAGTTTATCACAAATCGCGGAATTTCATTTAGTACGACAAAAATATCTTGCAGAAAATTATTGCCAAGTATTATGTGAAATGTTTTGCCATCTTATTAAACAAAACCCGGCATTAGGGATCAAGTTAGTCCATCAAGCCAATTAAGACCAAAGGAAATTAAGTGGCAAATACATCGGTCTGAATAGTTATGATTACAAATTACTTAATTTCGACCATATTTAATGGCTAATATTGTTAAATCTTCTAAAGTGTGAATCCTTTACGATCCATCATGCAGGATTGATTCCGTCTCATTTGAATCAAACTATCATTACGAAAAAGTTTTCGTCAAAAAGGACTCGGCTAAGTGATTTGCCTTCTCTTTAAGCAAAGTCCGGCATATTAGGTAGATCTTAAAAGTCCATTCAGACCTAACGTAGTTAAGAAGTTATAGTGTCAAAACCTCCGGACTGTAAGATTTCATTTGTAAGATAAACCCCAAATTAATTTATTGCAACACATTCTGGATGGACTATAAGTCAATTTTTACTGTAGCTGTTAATTTAGAGTGCAGAAAGCTCTAAAGTGTAAATCTTTTACGATCTTTTACGATGATTTTATCTTATCTCATTTGATTTGTATTTTATTATTAAAAAAGTTTTCGTCGAAAAATCGTTGAAGGATGCATGTAGTCAATGTTGCCAGGGATTATTACCTGACTGTTGAGTATGACCAGATATTGTGATAGGCGACGCACCAAGTCAAATAGCGGAATGCAGGGCACATTGGAACATTTTGTTTTCAATATAGGGAAATTGAATGTTTTAAGGTTGCAATTAAGAGAGCTGATTCCATGTCCAAGAGAAGAAATACAAAAAGGCCTCTATCGGCCCTATTGTGCGCTCCTTAACCTGTGATTCAGAGGGAATCGAACCCACTAGACTAGAACACTAACCACTAACCTACTGGAGCCCACCATGTCTAATAAGTCTTAAACGATTAGTAAAAATTGGAGCAAACGATAGATTAATTCGGTTTGTATAACCCAGTTCATTATCCTATTAATTCTAAAAAGACTTTCGACTGGCTTGGTGCTATGAGCTTATTCTATGTCCTAAGACTTTTCAATGCTTTTCCATGGCTTGAAAAGATTTCAAAATCATTAAGTAATGGTTGTAGGGATTACTACCCGACTGTTGAGTGTGACCCGAGTGTGTGATATGCGATGTACCAAATTGAAAAAAAAGATAATGACCGATATTTAGTATTTGTACCAGACTTTTGGATTTTGCCATTAATCGATCTAAGTACCAGGTTGTGGGATATTTGATCATCATAGACGTGATCTATATAACGAAATATAAGGATCTCGTTCGGTTATAAGTCCATTAAGAGATCTACTAAGGAAATACTTTAGAAATATTTCAAAATAAATGAAAAATGTCGGAAAACTTTAAATAGGTTGAATTTCTGCACGTGACCTTTAAGTTATTGATAAAAAAGAAGGTTTCCATGATGAAAAATTTTCCCAAACATTTGAAAATTTTTTTTAAATTGACCTTATAAATAACGAATATTAAATAATATGAAAATAATGAAATAAGTAGCGTTACGATTTTCAGCTTTATGCAGCAATAAGGCAAATAAATAATAATCGGTTTTATAATAAATAAATCGTGTGAACTTAATGCAACACTGGGGGTCTACTACATATATACGAGTTTATAATATGTTGTTGTTTTTGTGTGAGATCATTGTTGTATATTTGATTTGGTTTAAATTTTTATTGTTTGAATGGCAAATACTCTAAATGAAAGAAAGAATGAATGATTTAGTGAAGTGAATTAGATGAATGAATGACTAAACGAATGTGCATCGTATATTTTTGTTTTGTTTGTTATGTTTTTTTCAGTGTTTTTAGTACTTGAGTTTAGAAAAAGCTCGACAAAAACTTTTAATGAAAACAAACAAAAGCGCAGTTAGAAATGGATTTTTTTTCAAATAAAAATTTCTTTTGTTTTTTTATTATTATGATTGTTTTGTTTTTATTTATTCATAGAAAACAACAAAAACAACAACACTTAACGAACATACTTCAGTTATTTACACAAAAAAAGACTAAAAAATTCAAAAGAACTGTCAAAATGACAGTTAAGTTGGTTTGTCAAAGTGAACAAAAATTATTAAATACACAATGCATTACCGCAGAAGGGCTTCGATTATGAACACACACACACACATACATATGTAAATACGCAAAACCGTGGTGAGCAATCAGTCAGTCAGTCAGTCGTCATTCATATTTAGTTAGTCATTCATTGAGTCTTCGTTTGTTCTTTCTTTTTTTAGAAAAGTTGTTTTATTTTAAATTGATTTGAATTTCCGCTTGAATAAATTGTTGATTTTTTTGTGATTTTCATTCTTAAAATCAAGGTTATTGAAAATGAAATAGATTACTTTTAGAAGATTTTCTTTTTTAAATTTAGTAGTTTGTACTTATCGATTCTTATCTTCCAAATCTAGTCTGACCATTGCTTTAGATACTTTCGTTATGTGAGTAATGACGTCACAAATTCCGTGAAATATACTTGAACGATCATTATGTATTTACAGCTGAGATGACCTAGAACAACTAAAGCTTTTCGTAGCTTATTTCTGTACTTGTTATAGGAGTTGGATAAGATCTAAGTATTGGTCTTCAAACAGCTGACATTATAGAGTCTCTTTGTTGTTTAAAGTGAATATCCAGTCGTAATTCAGGTCTGAGTTGGAGAACAACTCTCGCGTCATCGCCATTATTTCTTAAGGATGATCAGGCTTGTGTTTGTTGCCAAGCTTTCGACAGAATTGCGTCTCACTCGCACCAATTGAGTGTATTACTACGTATAACAGTTTCCAAGTTATGCGTATGTTTGCATTAATTGCGTGCTTTCGTTTAACTTACCTCCATTGAGGTTATGTTTGATTAAATTAGTGGAGACCAACTTCTTATATAAAGGTATAGGTCGATTGGAGGGTTCTCTCCGAACCATCGTGGGATAATCTGGCATTTTCAGTGTTTAATACACCGTCAACAAACTACAGAGTTAAAAAAGTGAATATCAATCCAAAAGATCATGTATAGTCCTCCATATGTTTCTTCTTAAATACAAAATTCTTTCAGGTATTCTGCATAAAGTTTTCAAATATTATGTTCCTTGAGTAAAAGAATGTTCGTTTCATTGTGTAGATGCAATTGGAAAGGTAGGTATGCTGCTCATTTGGATAGAATTTTGGAATTTTATTCGAGTATCCTTCACATTATATATGTTGCGAAATTCGGGTAAGATTGCAATGATACAAAACAGACAACTCGCTATCATAATACAGAAATAGCTCTACATGAGATTGTAAGAGTTATAGAAAGATCCCTCGAATTTGAACAATACACTATGGGAGCCTTCTTAGATATAGAAGGTGCCTTCAACAACGTAAATACTTCTGCAAATTAAAAAGCTCTTGAAGAGCATATCAGCAACTGGTATGTTGTAATAAAGCAAGTCTTAGTAAAAGCGTTAAGTAAAAACAAGTGGAACGTGGCACAACACAGGGTGGCGAAATCTCTCCTCTTCGTTGTTTACTCTATTCTTTTGGAACTGAACAACAAAGAGATAAAGGTCGCTGCTTATGCGGACGATGTTGTGGTACTGGTATCGGGAATGTTTCCAGACATGATTAACGATATTATGTCTGGTGCTTTGGCGCTACTCACTAACTGGAACACAGACAGTGGTCTAGAAGTAAATCCGAGCAAGATTTTCACAACTAGATTCACAACAAAGACCAAGATTCAAAGCTTCAGCTTGCCTCTATTTAAGAACCGCAAAATCTCTTTATCAAACAATGCAAAATATATAGAAATTATTCTAGACTCGAAATTATCATGGAAACTCAACATCCAGTACAGAGTTAAGAAGGCAACGGTCGCCTACATCTGTCGTAAGATGTTTGAAATGAAATGAGGATTTAGTCTGAACATAGTTAAATGGATATACAAAGCTATAGCACGTCCTATTCTTACAAACGGATATCTTTTGTATGGTGGACTGTTACCAAGAAGAAGTTTGTTGTTGATCAGCTATACAAAATTCAGAGATCGGCATGCGTTGGGATATCAGCTGCTTCAGGAACTAGTCCTTCAGAAGTTCTGAACACTATATTGCTCAAATCATCCGGAAATTGCATATCAAGAACATATGGACAAGCTAAGCTTTTAAGCTTGTTACCTTCAATCTTGAACCAACCATCCGATAATATAACTATCTTCAAAATCAGAGTTCCTTCTGGGAACTAGTGGTTACCTCTACCGAGTAAATATGAATCCAAAATGAACTGCGTTTCTGGTGTCTTCTTTGAAGAAGCTGGGTTAAATACATCGCACCGTCTTCCCAACAACTGTAGTGTTTTTTAGGCTAAAATATTTGCGATAATGTCAGCCTGCAGTATATTATATGACCACAATATTCGCGGCAACATAGGAATCTTTATCAATAGTAAAGCGGCACATTCACTAAAACTTTTATAATAGAATTTCCCTTTTAGTCAGACAATGCAAGAAGGATTTGTCAAGACTGGGTCGCCTGTCTGACATTGCCCTTGTTTGGGTCCCTGCTCAAAGGGACTACTATGGTAATGAACAGTCAGAGCGGGATCTGTTCTTGAAATTTTCAACGCAGCTTTAGTAGCAACTCCGTTAAGTTTTAACAAGAGCAATATTGTCAGATAGGCGGGACATATCGCTGCTGTCAGCAGTAATAACGGGACACTGGGTAATAGGCAGACATGCAAGTTGGCTCCCTTTCAATGATCACTGTCGCAGTTGCAAAAGAGAAACAGCTTCCTTGACAATTACTTCATACCTAACCTTGGCTAATTCTAATACTATAAATACTTCATCTAACGTATGGAGTGGTCCGGTCAAAAAGGACTCTCTTTGATTCTATTAAACAACCAACCAACCTGTTTGATATTCAGATATTTGTACTATCACTGTCTCGTCATGGCATATTAGAGCTAAAACCATTACAACAAGTTCAGCTTCGGAATATTTGGGACAAGAATGTCTAAGTGCTTAACGTCCTTATTTCACGTTGGTCTTTTTTATTCACTAGACAGACATGAGAACGGTCTACCACGTGCCCCTGAATACGTCAATGAAGTACTCAGGTGGCAATTTTAGTATATGGCTGTGCGGGTCAACGAACAACCACTTTGCTGCAATTGCTTAATGAAAGATAACCTGGCATCAATCCCAATGCATACACCGATAAGGAAAAAGCAATCGCTGGTAAAAAATAAATAGTAGGGGCTACACCAACATCAGGTGAAATCAATCTTCAGGTATACCGGAATATGACCACACTTTTGATGCCATAAAAGATTGTATTATTCAAAATTCGATCGCCATAAATTAATGACCCATTCCAGTGAATTCCTTAACCTCTTTAAGACTGCAAAACCATACTACTGAAATGGCCAGTTCCAGTTACAGTTCCATTCTGTGACCATAAGGAACTATCTACGGAATGACAGGCAACTATCAAGTAGCTATCTGAAAATTCTTCAACCTATACATGCGCCCCACAAAGCGAAAAATAAAAGATACTCAATGAGTTCAGGAATAGAAAATTTGATACTCTGTCAGATCAGTCACATACATCCGTTCAGATCGAAACAGCTCCGGAGAGAGTCCTTAAACCAACCACAGCTACGTGGATCCCGAAGGAGCCTCAATCAGTTGACCAGTCAGGACAAGCCCTCTGCTCTGGTTCGAAATACCTCCGGGGTAAAGCATATTTGAGACAAAGGGTAATACGTGAATCAAGGTGCTGAAAACTTGAAAATATCCATATAAAAGATATGCGGCAGCACATACATCGGGATATATTGAATAGCTATATACCAGGCGCTGAATTTGTCGTATAGTTTGAGACACTGATTTCAGATAGAATATTATAGTCAAGCGAATCATCGCCGTACAATCCTTTGTTACGCAGATTGCTCTAGACTGTGGGATAGAACGGATCTTGGATTCGTTATTGTAAACTAAGAAATAGAAGCTTTGCATTATATGAGTACCAGACCACTCGGTAATAATCGTTAACGAAAAAGCGAATGAACTTTCTGTAAAGAAAAAAAGGGGGCAGGATAAAACTATATGGCCAATTGAAATATTGAAACATTGGTCCACCCTCAACATCCCCATAACACATCCCATATAAAAAAGCACGCAACAGACCCGATAATGGTATTTCTTTCATAGAATTCTCTAACTCTCATTCAAATTCTAACATTTCCCTTCAAAAAGTCGCAGGATCATTGGCTCGAACACTATTATTAGAACATATTTTTGCCTTAAATTAACAATTAAAAATATAAATTATTTTCTTCGAAAACAACATATTTTTAATTACATTTTCTGTAGAATGTAAATATCAATGTAATTACATAATATTTAAATAAAACATATTTTCAATTTGTATGCATTTATCATCCACCACCTGGATAACAATCTTGCCGCGATGTGGTGGCTTTAGTGTTGGCTGTGGTTCTTTTGCATTGCAAATACACTCGGCATAAGCCCTTTGTATTTGGAAGAC
>NC_060952.1:82404874-82409464 GCF_022045245.1 Lucilia cuprina
CAGTTCTAGTTCAGTTCTAGTTCAGTTCTAGTTCAGTTCTAGTTCAGTTCTAGTTCAGTTCTAGTTCAGTTCTAGTTCCGTTCTAGTTCAGTTCAATTTCAGTTCTAGACATGCTTGATGTTCAACATTGCAGAAGCGTGCAATGTTAATCTTGACTTATCGCAATTCTGCAAAGTCGAATTTAAGCTCTTTAGCGAAATTTATCTGTTGTGGAACAGAACCTGATCTGTGAAACTTAAATGGTTTCGGAAATATCAGTATGATTCTAAAGAGTGCATAATTTTTCCTACTTCTAAGTTTTTGGATTTAATAATCATCTTTTAAACACTTCCTAAACGTAAATACTCTATCACACATACCGTTTTCAAAATTTAATTTTCAATTAGAAACCCCAAGGTTAATATATCTGTTTGTTTTAAACCTTAATTACAATTACATGGAAAACTAATTATATTTGTATTAAAATATAACTCCCATCCCATTAAAAGGCAAAGGACATGGGATTGAACTCAACTGCAAAGAAATCCAAATGTCATGACACAAAAAGAAAAACAAATTGAGCCAAAACAACATCCCACAGCGACAAATTACAAGAGACAATAGCAACAACAATAACTCAAACAAAAGAGGATACAATCACTCACACAAATAGGAAAATATTTTAAAGGGAAAGAGAAAAAGAACAAAAAGTAATAAATGACAATAATAAAGATGACACAAAGAAACTTGCAAAACTGCGAATATTAGATCATGCTGAGCAATAAATATGTCAACGCAAACATGGGTTAAGCAAAACTCATAAACAGCAAGCGTCAAAGGAAAGAAAGAAGGAAGAGCCAAGGCAAAGTGAGAGAGAGTGAAAGATAAAACGAAAGAAAAAAAGGTTTACAAAAGAGAAAGAATGAGAAAAATTAAAAAAAATAACATTAAAAGGATATGCAGATTTGTTTGTGAAGGTAGTAGATAAGAAGTGATAATTATTAGCATAAAGGTTGACAAATAAATTTGTTTATTTGTTTGGGTGACATGATGTGACATGTTTTTAATTGTTTTTTTTTATTACTAAACAGAAAAATAAAAGAACCACAAAATTAATTTCGTTAAAATGCGAAACAAAGTAGCTACAAAACCTGATTAATCAAGGTCTTAGTTCTAAAGATTATGAATGTAGATAATACTCTATTACTAATGTAAAAAGGGCCTTAACATGGAGGAACTAGTTTAAATTATCAATCAGAATAACCAAATTCTTAAATTGTATTCAGCAACGAAAAAGCAAGTATCTTTAGAGGTTAGGAAGATCAAGAGAGATAACCTGACAAAAGCAAAACTATTCGACGCGACGGGGTCAGACTTAAAAATTTGGGTGAGAGAAACCGATAAGGCCTTTGGAATAATAAAACCGAGGGTAGAATCACAAAGGTCCCATGAATGATGGTACGTATTCTGAGTGTATTTACAGGATAACGACACAGCTATAGAAAATTGTAATTGCGGATTCAGATGAACGGAGTGCATGTAGGGAGAAAAGCGAAAATCTGGAGCGCTTTATTTGCCATTATCAGGCTTTTGCCGAAATTAGATCCAAATATCTTGGAAATAATATATTTTATACTTAAACAGAACTAGAACAGAACTAGAACAGAACTAGAACTAGAACAGATCTAGAACAGAACTAGAACAGAAGTAGAACAGAACTAGAACTAGAACAGATATAGAACAGAAGTAGAACACAACTAGAACAGAACTAGAACAGAACTAGAAAAGAACTAGAACAGAACTAGTACAGAACTATAACAGAACTAGAACACAACTAGAACACAACTAGAACACAACTAGAACACAACTAGAACACAACTAGAACACAACTAGAGTACAACTAGAACATAACTAGAACACAACTAGAACACAACTAGAACACAACTAGAACATAACTAGAACAGAACTAGAACTGAACTGAACTGAACTGAACTGAACAGAACTAGAACAGAACTATAACAGAACTAGAACAGAACTAGAACAGAACTAGAACAGAACTAGAACAGAACTAGAACAGACCTAGAACAGACCTAGAACAGAACTAGAACTGAACTAGAACAGAACTAGAACAGAATTAGAACAGAACTAGAACTGAACTAGAACAGAACTAGAACAGAACTAGAACAGAACTAGAACAGAACTAGAACACAACTAAAACTGAACTAGAACAGAGCTAGAACAGAACTAGAACACAACTAAAACTGAACTAGAAGTAAAATTAATTCACATAAAAGGAGAATTTGCCGAATGTCTCCCTGAAAAGACAACTAGAAATGCAGGCAGAATGAAAGTCCAGTAGTGAAAGTCTAGTGAAAATCTCTCAATTCTTCTTTTAAAGAAAAATTAGTTCCTTAACATCTGTTAACGAAAATACTTAGTTAACCTTTCTAAAGGGGAATGTTTAAACTAATCAGCATGTAATAGTAATCTCCTTACTATTACAATTTTCAGTTCTTGAAGGCAGTGGTGATAATGAATATATAGATTTTTATATGGGTTGTTAATTTTTGTACTGATTGGGTATCGCATGGTTTAGGAGCTAAGATAAAATTGTCCGGGAATGCTTAAATCAGTTTAAGTTAAAACTAAGATTCCTGGCAGTTTCCTAACATGAGCGAGAGTCAAAAAAGCTCTCAGACCCATTACTTTATTGAACAAGAGACTAGTTGTAATTATTTCCCTGCCCTGACTACGAGGACATGCATATGTGATCCTTTTAACATTATTTAATAAAGTTTATCTAATCAATTTCTAAATATAATACAACTAACAGAGTTTTCAAAAGAAAATGATAAATTATACAAAACCCATGACAAATGACAATAATACACTAAAGGACATGGTAACATAACATAAACGGAAATAAAACAATTGTTGTATAGAGGTTTGTTTAACAACGAACAAAACATCGGTTAAATGCCCCTCAATTAAAAACTCGCAAAAAAAGGATTTGTTGCAAGGAGTTGACAAACACCAAAATACACACGCACATTGCCACTCATCCAACAGCAAGCATATAATGAAACTACATGAAAAGTACAAAAAAATAAAACACCCGCTATGAAACGCGTGCGTCGTCTTTGTACAAGAGAAACGAGACAAAACACACAGAAAATTTCCATTTTGGCAAAATATCCAGCAAATGTGCTCGTAAAGAAAGAAGACAGCTTCTTTAGCTGGGGTGTTTGTTTGCATTCTTTGTTTTTTTTTTCTACTGCTTCATCGTTTTTGGCCGCATAGTCAGTCTGGTTTTCAAATGGGTATGAGCTATAAACGGAGCCACATAATGAAATCGACTAAAGTGTGTGTGTGTGTGTGTGAAAGAGTGTTTTTGCAGAGGCGTGCTAAAAAGAAAATGTTTATAACTCTTGGTTGGCTGTTACTTCATCTGACTGGATGGCCGGCCGGTTTGCTTATATATCACTTTGGTTGGCCATTCTTTGTTTATTCTTGCAACACGCACACAATCAACAAGAGGGTCCGTCCGATTGTTGAGAAGCGTATGTATGCTGGTAGTGGTAGTGGGCTTACAACTACAAAACCATAATTGCGCAGTTTGTGGCATGTGCAAAATATCCTGTTGGTTGTACAATTTTAACAAGGTGTCAAAATTTTGCCTACAATCTCACCAACAACAAACATACATATATTTGGGCCATTTAACTGGAATTTATCTTGGAATGAGCCAAATTGTCTCAATTGTATCTCACTCTAAACTAAATACCAAACAGGAAACCGGAAATCTTCAATAAGTGTTAAATGGAAATTGTTTAAATTGAAACTGTTGTTGTTGTTAGTTTTTTCTTTGATTTTACGGCCAACTGAGACTGTAGTCAAATATAAATCCCAGTTTTTGTATTCGAATTTGTATTGGGTTAAAAAAAGCCCAGCACGATAGTTAAATTAGCAGCTGTTTTTAAGATCATAAATTTGAATGGTAAATTTATTTTCAGCTTTCTTTAGTTGCACAATTATTGGGATTCTCAGTAAACACAAACAAATTCTATGATAATTGTTAACAAATTTATTTAGAAAAATTAATTGGTTTGACTAATTGTTATATAAACAATGTGTAAGATTGATCTGTTAGGTTCCCCAGTTTATCTCAATTATAATAAAACAGCAACAACATCAGTTGTAGTTCAGTTCTAGTTTAGTTCTAGTTCAGTTCTAGTTTGGTTTTAATTCAGCTTTAATTCAGTTCTAGTTCAGTTCTAGTTCAGTTCTAGTTCAATTGTAGTTCAGTTCTAGTTCAGTTCTAGTTCAGTTCTAGTTCAGTTCTAGTTCAGTTCTAGTTCAGTTCTAGTTCTGTTCTAGTTCAGTTCTAGTTCAGTTTTAGTTCAATTCTAGTTCAGTTCTAGTTAAGTTCTAGTTTAGTTCCAGTTCAGTTCTAATTCAGATCTAGTTCAGTTCCAGTTAAGTTCTAGTTTAGTTCAAGTTCATTTCTAGTTCAGTTCTAGTTCTAGTTCAATTCTAGTTCAGTTCTAGTTCAGTTCTAGTTCAGTTCTAGTTCAGTTCTAGTTCAGTTCTAGTTCAGTTCTAGTTCAGTTC
>NC_060952.1:82409564-82410938 GCF_022045245.1 Lucilia cuprina
AACTAGAACTGAACTAGAACTGAACTAGAACTGAACTAGAACTGAACTAGAACTGAACTAGAACTGAACTTGAAATGAACTAGAACTGAACTAGAACTGAACTAGAAAAAATACTTAAAAGTATTTAAAGATAGGGTAAAATAGATACGCTATTGCCGAATAAACTCGTTTTTATTTTTACGTTTTAATCCCTTTTTATTACACTTTTAAGAGTTTTTGTTATTTTTATTGTTACAACGTGTTGCATTATTTTGTTTCGTTCTTCTCTTAACATATTTCTAACAATCTTCTCGTATAGAATAAATGAAATAATTTGGTTTGTGGCATAATTGACTGACTCGACTAATAATGTTTTGTTATGATTACAGTTTTTTTTTCATGTTTTGAGAATAAAGGACCTCTTGACTATTGTTCTTATTTGTTCAATAACTTTTATAAAATTTTTAATAATAATAATAACGTAAAGTATCTATTGAAATGAAAAGTTTTCAAGAGTTATTATTATCTAGTTGACTAATTTTTGAAGTGTTACAAAAGATCTTTGAAATATTGATATAAAAGAAAGCTGCAGAAAATTTGAAATTTTATTAAAAAAAAACAAACACGATTGAAAACCTAATAAACTCTACTCGCCAACCTTATCTCCTAAATTAAAACTCATTATGCCAGAAAAACCAACAAGAATATCATAGAACTTTAGACTCCTACTCCTTATCATTCCTTGTCGAATAACTACATTCGTATGGTATATTCTGCTAATAAATCATTCAACATAAATCTGAAGAGTTAAAACATTTAAAATGATTGCATTTAATCGTTCAACTGTCACATTTTAATAATTTCATGGTGCGATCAGTGACCAGCCCCCAATGGTGCGCTTCGGCTAAAACTCATCAATAAATCTCAGGCTATACTAACAGCGACAACAACTACTATAACAAGAGAGTTAAAAGTTTTTAGTTTTCATCTTGCAACAGTAGAAACTCAATTCTTTTAGACGCATTGGCCAAATGGTTACAAAAACTACACCACAAGAGTCTTCGCCCAGACAAGAAGAATGTTTGCAGGCTGGATGCTTTTGGCTGCTGTTCATTTCTTTGGAATCTGTGCATTAGTTCTCATCAATAGTCAGTGAAAGAATTAATGTATGTACTAGATGAGTATAGGGTTTTCAACTAAACGAAAAACGCATTTGAAAAACATTAGAATAAGGGAACCAAACCAGAACAGTGCTAAAATAGAACAAGAATAGAACAAGAACAGAAGTAGAACATAACTAGAACATAACTAGAACAGAACTAGAACAGAACTAGAACAGAAATAGAACAGAACTAGAACAGAACTAGAACAGAACTAGAACAGAACTAGAACAGA
>NC_060952.1:82411038-82413873 GCF_022045245.1 Lucilia cuprina
GTTCTAGTTCAGTTCTAGTTCAGTTCTAGTTCAGTTCTAGTTCAGTTCTAGTTCAGTTCTAGTTCAGTTCTAGTTCAGTTCTAGTTCAGTTCTAGTTAAGTTCTTGTTAAGTTCTAGTTCACTCCTAGTTCAGTTCTAGTTCAGTTCTAATTCAGTTCTAATTCAGTTCTAGTTCAGTTCTAGTTCAGTTCTACTTCTGTTCTACATTATTTCTTTCTTCCATTACATTACTTTAACAATTTCTCTTTTCCTATACTCTTTAAGTTTTGAAAAATTACTTTGATAAGTCTATTTATTTCCTATACAATTTTTCTATTTTCTTAATTTTTTTCAAAACATGACCAATGTTTCCTTAAAAAAATAAAATTCGTCACGCTAATAATTCTTAACTTATCTGCTTACGATTTTGACACCTTTTCCTCGCTCGAATGTATAATACACAATATTCGACTATAGCTAGAGGACTTCGTAAAACAGAGACTGTCACTCATTCTATTGCCATTTATATATGTATGTATTTCATGCTTTTTTTATAGCAAACCTCATTCCACGGTAGTAAAAAAACAGTAGAAGGAAGGAAAGATAAGTAGAAAAGTGTTCAAACAGTAAATCCTTGCATGTTTTTTAGTAATTCGTCATTAACTGCGGGTTGTCTATTATTTTGTTTATTTCAGTGTGTGTGTCCCTAATTTAAGTTTTTTTTCTTCATATTCTACATATTTTTCTAAAGGAAAGAAATCCAAAGTAAATATTTTGCCAGTTTACATATACAAACTCTTGCTTATAACTGCAAACAACTTTGATAAATTGATTTAGTAATTCATTCTATTTATTTGTGTATTATAATCAATTTAGATTTTGATTATAATTTATTTTTTGTTTTTTTTTTTATAAATGACTTTAATTAATATAATAAATTAGTTAATATTTTTTTAGTTCTATTGAAAATAATGAATGTTTTGGGAAATAAGTGTGGAATTTTGAAAATATTTCCGCTTAAAGTGTTTGAGAGATTAATACAGCTTAAGCTTAAGAGAAAAGCATTTAAACTCTCACTTCAGAATAAAACTAGAACTAAACTAGAACTGAACTAGAACTGAACTAGAACCGAACTAGAACTAAACTAGAACTGAACTAGAACTGAACTAGAACTGAACTAGAACTGAACTAGAACTGAACTAGAACTGAACTAGAACTGAACTAGAACTGAACTAGAACTGAACTAGAACTGAACTAGAACTGAACTAGAACTAAACTAATACTGATCTAGAATCGAACTAGATTTAAACAAGAATTTTAATTTTCATTTAAAAACCTATGACTTCAAAAACTATAATTGTCATCATAACCATTTTTTGTTTTTCTCGTGCTAATAACTAATTCTATCTTTGACTCTATCGTCTTTTAATACTTCATCTACAATTAAAACAGATTAGCAGCTGTTTAAAACAGAAATAATAATTATGAAAAAAGGTGTAAATGAAATTATATGCTGGTTATCTACATCATTAGTAAAACATACATATAAGTGTTTAAAATAATTTTAAAGGATAAATTTGTAAAACGTCCACAAAACTAAACCAAAAACTATTTAACACAACTATGAAATGGATGTAGTTTAGAGCCAAAATAATAATAAAATAAGCCACTAATTTTAAGGTAAATATGACAGTATTTTTCTAAATAGACAAAGTTTGTGTTGCAAGGATACAAGGTACGACAATATTGCTGCTGCTGAGCGGAACAAGACCACCAACTGATTTTTCAAATGAAAAACTAAAGTCCTTCGTAAATACAAAGATATGTATTTCTGTACATACACAGGGATAAATTGAGGTAAACATATAAAGCATAAAGTGTTCGTAATTTTTAAAAGTGTATTTTTAACAAAAAATTCTATTAAACACCTAAACTATTTATGAAAAACTTTCTTTACAACTTAACAAATTCATTAACATAATGAGCCATCTAATATGAACAAACTGCTAAAGGATCCTTTTCAAATTATATTTATTCCCCTTCCTTAAATTGTTAAAGGACACATACATTTGTCAGCTATTATAGCACGTGCTTCAGATGACAAGGATGTTGTTGGTCATAATAGTAAAAAAAAAGATGTACAGGTCCTTACAATTTACCTTTTTTTCGTCGCCGTTATTGCCATCAATAATAAATAGTCAATAGCCAAGGAAGTGAAGTGTTAAATTTATTGACATCTCGCTTGTTAAAGGTGACAAAATGCATGTTGTTGTGGTGCTTCATGGTTTTTTGTCACAATCCCTGTCGTCATCGTTATCGTTTGCATCAAACATCAGGCATAAGTTTGTATTACAAACAGCATCATCTTCTTTACATTTTATTATGTGATATTTTTTCCCTCATATTTATTTATTATTTTTATTTTTTTTTTTAAATTTTGTCATCATCCTTTTTTCTTACCTTTGCCAACAGTCTTTGTGGCCCTTGCGTTTTATACTCCTTTTTATGACGTTTCTGCAGGCACCCCTGGGGTTGTTATTTGATTTCCTATCAATATGATTTCATGACCTTTGATATGAATATCAATGAATATCAATTGTAAAAGTGTTGTTTTGCAATAAAATAAGAAAAAGGAAACTGAATTGAATGACTTCTTTGCCTCAATTATTTAATATAAAGTAACACATATGTTCTAGCAGACTTCCAGTCCATTTGCAGATTAGTTCTAGTTCAATTCTGTTCTAGATCTGTTCTAGTTCTGTTCTAGTTCTGTTCTAGTTCTGTTCTAGTTCTGTTCTAGTTCTGTTCTAGTTCTGTTCTAGTTCTGTTCTAGTTCTGTTCTAGTTCTGTTCTAGT
>NC_060952.1:82413973-82417454 GCF_022045245.1 Lucilia cuprina
CTAGTCTATAGTCTAGTCTATAGTCTATTCCATAGTCTTGTCTATAATCTAATCTATAGTCTAGTCTGTAGTCTTGTCTATAATCTAGTCTATAGTCTAGTCTATAGTCAAGTCTATAGTCAAGTCTATAGTCCAGTCTATAGTCTAGTCTATAGTCTAGTCTATAGTCAAGTCTATAGTCTAGTCTATAGTCTAGTCTATAGTCTAGTCTATAGCCTAGTCTATTTTCTAATCTATAGTCTAGTCAAATTGCATTAACATATATGCAGATATTTCAAACACTTTTTCACACATTTATATTTTATAAGTATTTTTGTATACAAATATAAATTAACTTTTATTTAATATTATTCAATAACAATATTTTATTTAATCTTAACAATTAATTCGACTTTTTAGATGAATTTAAATATGATTTTTAACACTAAACAATCAAATGCAAAATAAATTTAAACGATGCTAAATAAATAGAACAATAGCATCACTCTTTAGAAAAATAATAACAACTATGTATGAGAACAACTACTTGTGATTTGTTTCATTAGCTTCTTTAGTTTTCTAAAATTTTCTAAAGTGTTCGGTTGTTTAAAGTTCATTTGTGCTATTAAATTAAATCTCGGTCGTTAATTAAAGTTAAAGTTTTGTTAAATAATGTTAATAAATAGAGTTGCACACAAATATTTGTAAAAAGTGTTAAATTTTTGGAGTAAAATAATATTTTAAAATGGCCAAAAATTCAATGCAATTTTGTTCGTTAGACAGCCGGTCGGTAGTTTTCTTTTGTGTGGTCATTCGTTTTTGTTAAGTGATGTGTTGGTGGCATTTGTTAAGAAGAGGAAGAGGAGGAGTTGGAAAGAAACACATGATTGTTTCTTTCCAACTCCGTAACAGAAAGAGTTGATGCGTTATTTTAATATAAAAAAACGGATGGCGGGAAAACAATCATACATTCATATGTACATATGTATATTAGTAGAGCATTAATATTTATTGTTGTTATTGCATGGGCAATCATGATTATGTACATATATGTTGTGTATGTAAATAAGAATACCTGGAGAAAGAAAAATAATGTTTTTATATGCAATGGAGTAGAACATCTTTATTTAAACAAGAAAAAGGTGAGTGATTTGTAAAAAATTACTTTTTGCTTTTGTTTCTTTATTAAATTTGATTTTCTTTCACTTTATTAAATGTTGTTGTTTGTTACAATAACAAATTTGAGAAATTATAATCACATGTTGCCCTTTGAGAGATTTTGGTTTAAAAATTTGTTCCTTTAAAAAGTAGTATTCCTTTGGAGGACTTGTGAATACACTTTTTTATAAGTTTGTCATTTATACAATATCATTTTGAAGTCCTATTATGCTATGTATACACGGTTGTCAGATCTTACAATGTTGTCAGCAAAATCTGCAAAAAGTGCCTTATAACAGTGTAAACTTATAAATTTTGTGTTCCAATATTGTCAGTAATGATTTTTCTGACAACGTTGCAAAGGAAAAATTGTAAGTACAGTCGATTCTTAGACATTTTCTGAACATTTTGCTGACAACGTTGTAAGATATGACAAACGTGTATCACGGCTTTTATAAGGCTATGTATATTATTATTTGTTCGTTTAAAAAGTATTTTTCCTTTGGTGGACTTGTGAGAATGACCACTTTTTTATAAGATTGTCATTCCATTTGTCATTTCTACAATATCATTTTGGAGTCTTATTCTATGTATACACGGTTGTCAGATCTTACAACGTTGGCAGTAAATTGTGAAGAAAATGTCTAATAACAGTTTAAACTTTTTTTATCTTCCAATATTGTCAGTAATGCTTTTTCTGACAACGTTGCAAAAGAAAACTTGTAAGTTCAGACGATTGTTAGATATTTTCTAAACATTTTGCTGACAAACATTGTTAGATCTGACAACCGTGTATCACGTCTTTTATAAGGTTATAATATATTATAGTTCCTTATAGATAGAGTCGTCGATTGAGCTATGTTCATTTGTCTGTCCATCTATTCGCCTCTATGTATGTATGTTGAAATCAAAAGACCTTAGATGTCTGCGTGATCTGAATCTTTGATAATTTTACAGACATGCTTTTTTCCTATTGAAACTCCGCAAAATCGGTTTTTAAATAACAAAGATTTAAATGAAATTTCGAAACAACTCATAAAACTTTTACGTTACCTCCCGTATAAGTTCCACATCCGAAATTAATATCGGTACTATATTTAAAAGGTATATGTTCAGTGAGGGTTTTCCGGATTGGTGTATAGCTTCTAAAAAAGTTCTTTTATAAATACTTTTAGAACGATCTTCATAACTCAGCAAAAATAACAACAACAAATTAACGCTGTACGGATTGAAAGTTTAGAGTTAAGTCTAAAATTCAAGTAGTTAAGTTAGCACCATTGAACTCCTTTTTGTAACTGTATCACCAGAATGCGTGAGTAATAAAACCTTAATTGATTTTCTAGACCACTTAAACTCCCCCTATAAAGATACATAAACACACATACATATCTGTATCATGCCACTTGACCTAATCTCTTGCGACCCTTATATGTATGTAGATTCCACAAACATTGTACCAGACTCCCGAGCTCAATTACAACAGCAATAAATTCATTAATTTAATGAAATTGTGGTCAAATTTATTTCAGTTCCACTTAATGTTTTGATTTATTTTTATTCATATTCCTACAAACAAACAGATAAATTTATGATAATTTTTTCCTTTCACATTTTGTTTATTTAATCAAAAGCAATTGTTCATTTCAAGTTATTGTCTCTGATGAACTGACAAATTTAAACAGATTGCAACAATAATGGGGGATTTTCTCTTTTTTTATAGTAGCGAGCTCCCCCTGCTCAAACGTTCACTAACTCATCATTCAAATTAACATTGTCATCAGCGTCATTAGTATCATTGTCGTCGGTCGTTATCATGTACAAATTTCATCATTGTCATAATTGGATTTATTATCATCATCTCATGTAGAAATGTTACAAAAACGGGCAGAATATAAAGATTTAATGTGAATAGGCATGTGTGGCAAATTTGTTTTCAGTTTTATTGTTTAAGGGTAATTTTTATAAATTACAAGTATATTATGAAACATTTCCTTGGAATTACTTTTTTATATACTCGTGTGCGATGCTTTTTACGATCTAGTGATGGAGTTTAAGGAAAAGTGTTTTGGTTTAAGAATTAATGAGCTTTTTGTGAAAAGGTAATTTGTAAAGCTATTAAAATGAAAACTCTTTTATGTTTATGTGTTAGTAATCTAACCTTTAAATTTCAAATAAGGAGGTTATGAAAAATAATACCTCTTCAGTTCTAGTTCAGTTCCAGTTCAGTTCTAGTTAATTTCTAGTTCAGTTCTAGTTCTAGTTCAGTTCTAGTTTAGTTCTAGTTCAGTTCTAGTTCAGTTCTAGTTCAGTTCTAGTTCAGTTCTAGTTCAGTTCTAGTTCAGTT
>NC_060952.1:82417554-82422656 GCF_022045245.1 Lucilia cuprina
AGACTAGACTATAGACTAGACTATAGACTAGACTATAGACTAGACTATAGACTAGACTATAGACTAGACTATAGACTAGACTATAGACTATACTATAGATTAGACTATTGACTAGACTATAGATTAGATTAGACTATAGACTAGACTATTGACTAGAGTATAGACTAGAGTATAGACTAGAATATAGACTAGACTATAGACTAGACTATTGTCTAGACTATAGACTAGACTATAGACTATATTCTAGACTATAGAGTAGACTATAGATTAGACTATTGACTAGAGTATAGACTAGACTATAAACTAGATTATAGACTAGACTATAGAGTAGACTATGGACTAGACTGTAGGCTGGACTATTGACTAGACTATAGACTATAATATAGACTAGACTATAGGCATGACTAAAGTCTAGACTATACACTATACTATAGACTAGACTAGACTTTAGACTTTTTTTATTTTTTATAGGACGTAGTGATAGTACAGTATCAACTAGTGGCCCCACGAATACCTCCCCGTCCTACCCCGGTACCACTTTCGCATTTCATCGGGGCAGACGATTTATATATCGCTATCCTACTCCCCCATCGTCATATGAGATTAGGGGTTCGGCCTTGCGATCAGATCTGCATTTCATTATATGTGTGATAAAATCTTGACACTTCATCCACGTTTCTTCGGATTTCAACATTTCCGAAACAATGTTTACCGGAGTTAATATAGTTCCAATATATTCATATAAAGATCTCCTCATTTGGTTCCATTTTTCACATTGAAATAGAGTATGTTCTGCGGTATCTTCTTGGCATCCACAGTCTTCACAATATATATTCTCTTTTATCTTGAATCTTCTTAAATTTGAGTTAAAATTTTAATGTCCCGTTAGTATTTGTGTTAGATGGTAGTGCATTCTACCGTGTTTTCGTTTTATCCAGCTTTCAATGCCTGGTATCAGTTTATTGGTCCATCTACCCCTTTCATCTACTTCCCATTGTTCCTGCCACTTTGTTAGCAGATTGTTTCTTGCTTCCTCTTTTACATTTTTAATATATTGCGTATTGATGTCTAGACTTGTTGCTACATTCAATATTTGCCATATTTCTTCTCGTTCCAATATAAGGAGGTCAATGGGTGGAATTCCGGAGAGAACTAAAGCTGCGCTTGTGGACACAGTTCTGTACGCTGATATTACCCTTAGGGCACTAACTCTCTGTGGTTTTAACAGTTGTGTGATTACACACTTTCTTTTCAAAGCTGATGCAATTATAGGTGGTGAATACAGCATTTGTGAGTGAACTACACTGCTTTTGAGCTTCCTAGTGGAGTCTTTAGGTCCGTTTATATTTGGTAGCTCGAGATTTAGAAGTCCGTCGTACATCATATTCCATAAAAGTGGTCCTAAGACCGATCCTTGTGGTACTCCTGCAGTAATTTGGTATTCCTTCATACCATCATCTGTTTTATACATTAGGACTCTATCATACAAATAATCAGCTATTATATTATACAGAGAACTATGTATTCTTTTGTCTTTGCATGAGCTCATTACAACACTCCATTTAGCTGTGTTGAATGCATTTTTAGCATCAAGTTTAATAACAGTACAAAAACCTTTTTCTTTCTTCGAAGCTAGTGCAATATCTACAACTTCCTTTATAGCTCCAACTGTGCTTTTCCCTTTTTGAAAACCATATTGCTTTGGAGATAATCCACCTTGTCTCCTTATCTCAATGTCTAATCTGGTGGATATTAAACTTTCAAATGAACTTGGCTCATTTAGTGGCTTCGTCCCCTTCTGGAGTAGAACCAGCTTTTGGATTTTCCAACATTTCGGAAAAGTACCATTTATGAAGCATAGGTTATAGGCTACCAACAACAACTCTGGCCAAAGCTCAGCTGTTAGTTTAAGTACTTCATTTGGGATACCTAGTCTAGTCTAGGGACTTTTTCCCAATATTCATATATCAATTTTTTATTAATTTTGATTTTGATAAATAAAATTAAATCATCAAAATTTTTTTGAGTGTTTTATAAATTTGTCAACACTGATTTTATTAAAACAACAAAACTTACTTACCATTATATTTTTCACTTCTTTAAATAATTGTTGTAACAACAAATATGTTAATGCTTTACTAGTATAATATTCCCCCTTCTTGCACTCTCAGTAAATAACATTCTCTACCGTGTTTGTCTGCTTACGAATGGCCCTGGAAACAAAAAACAGCCGATTAAACGCCGGCCACCACATATTTGTATATAAAAGATAAATCGACTTTTGTTTAACATTATTTAATAAAAACATATTAAATATTAACAATTAATTACACATTTTGTATTAATTTAAACATAACTATTAACACTAAACAATAAAATGCAAAAGAAATGCAAACAAAACCAAAGAAATAGAACAATAACAAAAACCTTAGTTTATGCAGTTGTTGTTATTGTACTCTTTAAAAAATAACAACAACAACTATGAGAATAAATATTGTTTTTTGTTCCTTTAGTTATTTATCTTCTTCTTTAGTTTTCTAAAAATTTCTAAAGTGTTCGGTTGTTTAAAGTTAAATTGTCAATTGTTTAATAAAATCTCTTGCGTTAATTAATTGTTAATAATGCAAAATTTTTGGTGAAAATTTCAATAAATAGTATTAAAGACAAATAATCATAAAAAGTGTTAAATTCTTAGAATAAAACCGTGTTTTAAAATAGTCAAAAATTCAATGCAATTTTTTTCGTTGGACAGCCGGTCGGTAGTTTTCTTTTGTGCGGTCATTCGTTTTGTTTAGTTTTGTTGAAAGCATTCTTAAATAGGGGGTAGTGAGGGATGGGAACATGATTGACAAAATATGTATAGTGGAGCAAAAAGAGTTGGTGTGTGATTTAAATAAGTGAAAATATTTTTGTAAAAGAGAAGGAGCGAACTTGGGAGAACATACATACATATGTATGTTAGTGGAGAATTAAAATTTATTGTTGGTATAATATGTACAAAAAATAGCAAAAGCAAACAAGATATGCATATATGAACATATGTATATAAAAAAGTATGTTTGAAACACGGAAATACTGTTTTTATATGCAACGAAATGCGCGATAGATCTTTATTTCAACAACAACAACAGGGGAAAATGGTGAGTGACTTGAAATATGTATTTTGTTTTGTTTATAAAACTTAAAATTATAAAATATATTTTTACACTTTTTTGAACATAGTTGCAATAACACGATGTTTAATAAAGATAGGATTGGTTAGGATTGGTCACAGCTTCCACATAAAGTCCACCTCCGAAAATCATTTATATAACTCATGACTTATCGACTAGGCTATATACTAGACTATAACCTGGACTATAGATTAGGCCATAGACTATACTATATACTAGACTATAGGCTAGACTATATACTAGACTGTAGACTAGAGTATAGACTGTACTATAGACTAGACTATACACTATATAATAGTTAGTTATATAATGTGTTAGTATCTTAGTTAGTTAGTTAGATAGTTAGTTACTTAAGTAGTTAATTAGTTAGTTACTTAGTCTGTTAGTTAGTTAGTTAGGTAGTTAGTTAGTAAGTTAGTTAGTTAGTTAGTTAGTTACTTAGTCTGTTAGTTAGTTATTTATTTAGTTAATTAGTTAGTTGGTTAGTTAGTTGGTTAGTTAGTTGATTAGTTAGTTAGTTAGTCAGTTAGTTAGTTAGTTAGTTAGTTACTTAATTATTTAGTTACTTAGTCTGTTAGTTAGTTAGTTAGTAAGTTAGTTAGTTAGTTAGTAAGTTAGTTTGTTAGTTACTTAGTCTGTTAGTTATTTATTTAGTTAATTAGTTAGTTAGTTGGTTAGTTAATTAGTTAGTTAGTTAGTTAGTTAGTTAGTCAGTTAGTTAGTTAGTTAGTTACTTAATTAGTTAGTTAGTTACTTAGTCTGTTAATTAGTTATTTATTTATTTAGTTACTTAGTTATTTAGTTAGTTAGTCAGTTATTTAGTTACTTAGTTAGTTACTTAGTTAGTTATTTAGTTACTAAATAGTAATTTTTATAAATTTTACAAATTTTATTCTAAACGACTTTTACATCTTATCATATTTCACAATCCGTTACATTTTCCCGGTTTATTTAAATGCTTCTTTCTCTCATCATGCTTCTGCTAAAAACCAATATTTCCCATTATTGTTCATAATTAGACTTTTAACCTTAAACAAATTCATTATTATTTTTTTAATTTTAAATTCAACATTTTCCTACCTCTTTTAATTGCATTAAAATGCAAATGAAATAAATATCTATAATGAAAAATATTTATGTATTTTTTCCAATTTTTATATTAAATTGAATTTGTTATCTTCCTGGTTACCATTTTGTTGCCACTTGCTGTGCGTTCATCATTGGCTGTGTTTGTGCCTTCAACGCGCTTTAGTCAATGAATGGTCAGCGAAAACATAAAATTCAAAAATAAAGAACAACCAACAACACAGGAAAAAGTTGTTGGAAATTAAACAGAAGCTGTAGTTTATATTTTCACATTTCATTTCAGCATCATACAATTAATTATTAATTAAACAAGATTTTATTTAGCAAATAATGAAAATTCATTATTTGCTGAGCACCACGTTGATGATATTGCTGGTGATACTAGTGCTGCTGGTGTAAATTTAATGCAATAGAAATGCACAACACCAACGTCACACCGAAAAATAAACAACAACTAGTAGAACATACTGTAAAGGGAAGTGGAGCAGTTAGAAGGAAATACCCCGATCGATAACTCTGCTGCATTAAAGATTGCTATATATACTTAACAATAGACTAGATTCTTGACTAAAGTATAGAGCACAGTATAGGCTAGACATTAGCAAGACAATAGACTCGACTATAGACTATATACTAGACTATAGACTATACTATAGACTAGACTATAGACTAGACTATAGACTAGACTATAAACTAGCCTATAGACTAGACTATAGACTAGACTATAGACTAGAATATAGACTAGACTATAGAATAGACTATAGACAAGACTATAGACTAGACTATAGACTAGACTATAGACTAGACTATAGACTAGACTATAGACTAGACTATAGACTAGAC
>NC_060952.1:82422756-82428397 GCF_022045245.1 Lucilia cuprina
CTAGTCTATAGTCTAGTCTATAGTCTAGTCTATAGTCTAGTCTATAGTCTAGTCTATAGTCTAGTCTATAGTCTATTCTATAGTCTAGTCTATTGTCTAGTCTATAGTGTAGTCTATAGTCTTGTCTATAGTTTAGTCTATAAACAGTTGTATATAGGTGACGTGTAAAGTTTATCCTAATTTCTTCCTATTTTAATGCAAATCCCACGACTATCATGCTTCTCAATTATTTGAAATTTTATTGGATTTTAAGAGGCTCTCATCTCAGCTCAGTCTCAAACAAAATTAACACTTCACACACACACGCACACTATAAAACCTCCCCTCTTAATTAAATGATTAAGAATAATTAAATCGAGAAAAACAATTCGTATTAAACACGTATCACATCATCACATTCTTAAAACAACATGGTTTTTGTCAGAGTTTCGCCGTCACACCATGGATGCCAATATTTAATTGAATTAAAATTAAGTATGAGTAGACGCCAACTCCTGGCACAAGAATTTAATTGCACGAGAACACCCACATATACGAATAAACCGAAATTTTCTAGTTAATAAAAAAAACACACACAAATCTATAAATAAATGTGTATGTATGTGAAGAAAATGAACAAAATTCAGCATTAATTGCATTTGCAGCAGCAGCAAATGTATCTTTATCATGGTAATAATCACCCCATAACCTTTAGATGAAAAAGGACTTGTTGGTATCAATTTTATTTACATTGGCGTCTCAGTGTTCAGTCGTATCATTGATAATATGATTAAATTACGCCAAAGTGGCGACATTTCAGTATTTTCTTGTTCTTGTTTTATTATTTATTTTAATACTTTATACTTTTCATACTGCTATGTCATATTGGGAGGCCAATCAAATAAGTTGGGGTAGAAATTATTTTTAATAGATCATGCCATACATTCACTTTGTGCAGGAGAAAGGAGGAGAATAACAAAAAAAACGACAAAACAAAAACCTTCTTCATAGAGTGTATCCCGTTGCCAAGACATGGCAGGGTGCCAATGTACTAAGTGCAAAATTAAATATGAGTAAAATATATAGTACTTTTGTACTTTAATGCTTTTTTCCCTCTTAAAACTTAAACCTGAGATTACATTTTGGAAATTTTAGTTCAAGGTACTAAATAAGGTTTTAAATAGTCGATGTAGTAGATAGTTCTTCCATTAAAGTTCAGTTATTACATTAAAGTTCAGTTCTTCCATTAAAGTTCAGTTCTAGTTCAGTTCTATTTCAGTTCTAGTTCAGTTCTAGTTCAGTTCTAGTTTAGTTCTAGTTTAGTTCTAGTTTAGTTCTAGTTTAGTTCTAGGTCAGTTCTAGTTCAGTTCTAGTTCAGTTCTTGTTCAGTTCTAGTTCAGTTCTAGTTCAGTTCAGTTCTAGTTCAGATCTAGTTCAGTTCTAGTTCAGTTCTAGTTCAGTTCTAGTTCAGTTCTAGTTCAGTTCTAGTTCAGTTCTAGTTCAGTTCTAGTTCAGTTCTAGTTCAGTTCTAGTTCAGTTCTAGTTCAGTTCTAGTTCAGTTCTAGTTCAGTTCTAGTTATGTACGTCAAATCAGATCCTTAGAAATACCCCTAGGCTACTATCGGGACTGTTGTGTGATCCCTTACCAGGTTATCTGGTAGAAATTGAGGCAAGGACTAAGAAGTAGTTCATTATCCTTTAATAGTCTTAAAAGGGAAAAAATATTAAAATATTATAAACAGATTTTTTTCATACAATTCCCCATTATCATAACATTTCAACCATGATCTTTATTACATTAATTAACTTTCACATACATTTCAGATAAATCCTCTTGAGATTCACGCATAAACTTTTTCTTTTTTCATTTCATTTTTCATTCATTCATTAAAACACATGTTCAAAATACCTTTTGACATTAAGTCCACAATCCACCCACCACATTTTTAATGTGCAAAATCATTGATTCGATTATTATGTTTTATTTTCCTTTTAAACCATTTTCATTTTGTGGTCCTTAGGGCAAATATGGTTTCATGTGGATTTCTTGAATGTGGTTAATAAATAAATAAACAAGTGAAAAATTAAATAACTCTAGTAAATTTCCGTTAAACAAGAGGGCCACCCACCATTTGTTGCGTTGCGTTGCTCAAGTTGCAAGTGTGAACAAGAGCCATTGAAAGCCATATATGGTATCGGTAAACACCCTTAAATAAACAAATCAAATGAAAAAAGCTTAACAAAAAAGCCATTCTAAAGGAATTATTACAACGTGTTGCCAATGTTACACACCCGCCCCCCAATTAATGGTTTTAGTAATATAACTGAAGTTTGTTTGTCAAGAAACTACGCAGAATATTGTTGTCATAATAAGGAGGTATTACTTAGTGTAGTTGTTTTCTTTATTTAGAAAATAAAAAAGGAAATTAATTTCCTAAGAATTATTGTTAAAATGGAAAATTATGTCATATATATATGCAATTAAGTACTTGTTAGTTTCATTTAAAAAGGAGGAGCCAAAAACTGTTATTTTAAACATGTGTAGAGCATATAAAAACCGTCGCTGTTTGACAGTTGATTAAAGTCAAAGATTAGGAATAACAATTCACGTTCAAAACGTCGCCAGAGAAGAAATATTGGAATTACTACTCGCCATGTCTCTGTCGTAGTGCAGATCCAATTCAGTTTCAGTTTAGTTCTAATTCAATAGTTCAGTTCTAGTTCAGTTCAAGTTCAGTTCTAGTTCAGTTCTAGTTCAGTTCTAGTTCAGTTCTAGTTCAGTTCTAGTTCAGTTCTAGTTCAGTTCTAGTTCAGTTCTAGTTCAGTTCTAGTTCAGTTCTAGTTCAGTTCTAGTTCAGTTCTAGTTCAGTTCTAGTTCAGTTCTAGTTCAGTTCTAGTTCAGTTCTAGTTCAGTTCTAGTTCTAGTTCAGTTCAAGTTCAGTTCTAGTTCAGTTCTAGTGTAGTTCTAGTTCAGTTCTAGTTCAGTTCTAGTTCAGTTCTAGTTCAGTAAGTTCAAGTTAAGTTCTAGTTCAGTTCTAGTTCAGTTCTAGTTCAGTTCTAGTTCAGTTCTAGTTCAGTTCTAGTTCGGTGCTACGAATGCCAATCGATGTCACTAGTTCTTGTTTTCAAAATTTCTTTAATGCTTTCGCTGGGATGAACTTTTTTCTCTTTATTGAACCTTTGAAATCGTTTTTAAAATCTCTTGACTTTAAGTGGTTCTATAGATGTTACAAAATTTTTACGATTAAAATTTTGTAACGAACAAAAAAAAAAAACATTCAATTAATTCATACCTAAATGGTTTGATTACTTAAAACTTTGCACTTCAAAAATGACAAACAAAAGAAATTTCACTGAATAAATGTCACCCCTTAAGGACAAACAAAACAAAGCCAACAAGATGACGAATATTTGTCATCAAACAAATGAAGCAAGTACATTCAAAAAGAAACTCTGAAGTATGAACCAGTCATACATTACAAATCAATGAACAATTTTATAGGCAGTCTATGAAATGTAATGAAAAGATCTTTAAGAATATGTACTCACAAATGAGAGAAAACAATGAAAAAAAAAATTGCCTCGAGCTAAACGGTTCTTTATAATTGTCAAAGGTTTTGTTTTTGTCACAATTTTTTTATTTGAATGCCAGCATTTTTTTCTCTTGTGTGCTGGGCCAAAGTATTGTGTTAAGATTGTGATCTTTTGCGTTACGATCATGAACACGCAGTAAAATGTTTTATTAAGTCAAAATGTCAAGAAAGTCATTTACTTTATAGGTTTTACCCTAGGTCCCGCACAATAACAAAAAAGGCCACAATATGTTGAAATAAAACGGAAATTTGATATGTTTTCTTGTGTAGAATAAACAGAAAAAACAACCGGAAATGCAAAGAAATGGAATAGGAAAAGAAAGAGCGAACAAATTGAGTGTTGAAGATTTTGAAATACAAAAAGAGATTTTGTTCGAGTTTCTTTAAAAATGGGTGTAAAACGCCCCACAAAATTATTTGTTCAAGTTTTGCTTAAAACACTATAATTATTTAGCAATTCCATGCATTTTTAGTTGAGACTTCTTAAGAAGTTGAAAAGGCAAAGTTGTAATTTGCTTCTTTATATTGTTCTGCTTTGAAAAGTGTTTGCTTTTTCTACCTCTTAAGAGGGGTGTGCTTAAGGTCTTAAAACAGCCCTTCTTATTTTAATATAACTTGAACAAAAGTGCTTTTTTGGCGCGGGACACTATTGTTTGAAAAATTTTCTCACGGTTTGCTGAAAAAAAAAAAAAACGCTAAAAACTTTTGTTTCGGATTTCTTTATTCTAAGAACTCAATTACTTATTTATTATTTTTTTTAAATTTAAACTAAAATAACCGTTTTCTTTGAAAACATTTTTTTTGCATTTTTTCTTATTTCTGTTTTTATGCATTTTTTGAATTTTTGCCAAAATGTTAATACTTTTCTTTATTTTACTTATTGTGGCTGTTCATCGACTTTATATAAACTTTAAAGACTTTATAAAAAAATTAAAAAAAAGTGCGCAATTTTTTTTTTGTATTTTTCATTGACTGGGTATTGAAGAGTGTTCAAGTGGAAATTTTTATTGACCCTTTAACGTTATATTTATGAAAATATTTGATTTTGAACAACGAATTTCACAAAAAAGGGCAAACAACTTAAATGTTCATTTTGTTGTTCATTGAGGAAAATACTCTTACATTTATTATTCGGAAATACAATTTACAAATGCTACTCATAACTCAAATGATGTGTAAAACGGAAAATATGAAAGGGTTTAAAATGAAATGCCTTTACGTTAAACAGAAATTACCAAACTTGCAAGTTGACGCGATAAAATGCAAGTTTAATTTTAACCCCCTTATTCATAAAGATATTAATCGCTTATTTCAGGTTTATTACGCATATTTTCCACACAAAATCCACACAAGTTAGTTAGTTAGTTATTTGGTTAGTTAGTAAATTACTTAGTTCGTTAGTTAGACTATAGTCTATTCTATAGACCAGACTATAGTCTATTTTATAGACCAGACTATAGTCTATTCTATAGACCAGACTATAGTCTATTCTATAGACCAGACTATAGTCTATTCTATAGACCAGACTATAGTCTATTCTATAGACCAGACTATAGTCTATGCTATATACCAGACTATAGTCTATGCTATAGACCAGACTATAGTCTATGCTATAGACCAGACTATAATCTATGCTATAGACCAGACTATAGTCTATTCTATGGACCAGACTATGGTCTATTCTATAGACCAGACTATAGTCTATTCTATAGACCAGACTATAGTCTATTCTATAGATTAGACTATAGTCTATGCTATAGACCAGACTATAGTCTATGCTATAGACCAGACTATAGTCTATGCTATAGACCAGACTATAGTCTATGCTATAGACCAGACTATAGTCTATGCTATAGACCAGACTATAGTCTATTCTATAGACCAGACTATAGTCTATTCTATAGACCAGACTATAGTCTATTCTATCGACCAGACTTTAGTCTATTCTATAGACCAGACTTTTGTCTATTCTATAGACCAGACTATAGTCTATTCTATAGACTAGACTTTTGTCTATTCTATAGACCAGACTATAGTCTATTCTATAGACCAGACTATAGTCTATTCTA
>NC_060952.1:82428497-82432046 GCF_022045245.1 Lucilia cuprina
TCAGTTCTAGTTCAGTTCTAGTTCAGTTCTAGTTCAGTTCTAGTTCAGTTCTAGTTCAGTTCTAGTTCAGTTCTAGTTCAGTTCTAGTTCAGTTCTAGATCAGTTCTAGTTCAATTCTTGTTCAGTGCAAGTTTTAGTTCGGGTTTTAAATTTTTTTTTCAATTGGTTTGAAGTTTATCACAATTTTTAATTGCATTTTAAATGCTAATAAAACATATTGCATTTTATCGTAAAACGTCCAGGACCTGTATTATTATCCTCATAAAGAAATATTTAAAATTTACATACATCCTAGTATTATCTGACATACATACATACATATATACAATGTATATATGTATGTACAGCGCGATTAGGAGTCATAAATTTGCATTTAATTATTGTGAAAACATAAATTGAAAAAAAAACTTACAGTTTTAATTAAAAAACAAAGTTTTATAAACTATTTTTCAATAAAATATTTCATTTGTAAATGCGAGCGCCTTCAAGTCTTTATTTTTATTTTATAAACACACAAAAGACATATTCATTCAGTTGTCCGTTCCATACATGGGACCGTAACAGTAACACGCACATAAACAACTTCCTCCAACAGTAAGGAGGACAGACAGGCAGGCCGCTGCCATTTATGGTAAATGGCCAGGTTGAGGATGGTTGGTTGTTGGTTTTGTACACGTATCATGACATTTAATGTGCATAAAATTATTAAAAATATGAACTAATGAATGGAATGAATTTATTTTTCTTCTGCTTTTTCTTCAACAAAGAAAAAAATTAAATGTGAAAAAATATAAATGGATGAATTCATGAACATAAACATGGCAACAAAAATAGAAAAATATTCACAACTAAGTATTATAAACTGTTCATGAAAATGGTTTAAGGCGCAGACGACCCACGTTTCGCTTGTTGTTCTGGCTTTTATAGTTTTGGCAACATTTAGCATTTGACTATTAAATTAAATGGCAAATATCAACATTTCAAAATTCATGAAAATATTAAAAAAAAAACACTGCCAAAGTATTAACTATGCAGCAGAGTTTAACGTTTGTGCAATATAATATTTAAATACATATCACAGTTTTGTAAGGAGTCACAAAGTTTGGAAAACTTATCAAAATTGTCTTTTTATTGAAAGAACGAATCAGCTTCAACTAAACCAGAACTGAACTAGAAATGAACTAGAACTGAACTAGAACTGAACTAGAACTGAACTAGAACTGAACTAGAACTGAACTAGAACTGAACTAGAACTGAACTAGAACTAGAACTGAACTAGAACTGAACTAGAACTGAACTAGAACTGAACTAGAACTGAACTAGAACTGAACTAGAACTGAACTAGAACTGAACTAGAACTGAACTAGAACTGAACTAGAACTGAACTAGAACTGAACTAGAACTGAACTAGAACTGAACTAGAACTGAACTAGAACTGAACTAGAACTGAACTAGAACTGAACTAGAACTGAACTAGAACTGAACTAGAACTGAACTAGAACTGAACTAGAACTGAACTAGAATTGAACTAGAACTGAACTAGAACTAAACTAGAACTGAACTACAACTGAAATAGAACTGAACTAGAACTGAACTACAAATGAACTAGAATTGAACTGAACTAAATCTCAATTAATATACTAGTCACTGAAATAATTTTATACTCTAGTCTAAATTCTAGTCCATTGTTTATTTAATAGATTATTTCACCGTCTAGGCTGTCGACTAGTCGATATTCTAGTCCATAGTTTAGTCCACAGTTTAGTCGATAAACTAGTTCATAGTTTTGTCGATATACTAGTCCTTATATTAGTACAGAGATTTGTTCATAGTCTAGTCAAAGTCCAAATACTAATTCATAATTAAGAACATAGTCTAATATACAGTCTTTCCCATTGACTACAGTCCATAAACTAGTTCTTAATCTAATCAATAGACTAGTCACAAATCTGTAATCTACAGACTAGAACATTGGATGAAATGAAGATTAATATCCGCTTCGTAACAATGTTCGTTTAAAGCTGCCGGTAAAGTATTTAAAAAAATTTATCATTTGATTAATTGATAAGTAAATTCTAAATGACTTTTAACTATTCTTTCCTCATAATTTTAACAGACTTTGCTATTCTAGTTCTACTGCCTGTAACTAATAAAGACATTAAAAATTTCTCCACTAATATTGTAATAACTAACACTTTAATATTTTCCATTAACTATATTGATTTAAAGGCTAAAAGAGTTCTATATTTCTGAAAGCAACAAACAAACAAACAAACCTTTTAGCACCTTCACTACCACATTTTGCCACAAATGATCCAAAGAATTGAGGGGCCTGAAACGAAAATCATAAAAGAAAATATTGTAGCATTTGTTTGGTTTTTGCTGGAATGTTTTGTTTATTTTATCTTTATGATAACGAACATAAAAAAACATGATTTTTAATGAGAAAATAAACGTCAGGTTGTAGATTTACAGCCACAAAGCAAACAAACATTTAGTTAGCCATACATTTATACATATGAAAATATATGCATGTATGTATGTAGGTCCGTTCTAAAAACTCTCTAAGGCAATACTGATCCAGCTAATAATGTCTAGTTGTGTGTTGTGTATTGTGAGTTACTTACTAAACATATAAAATACACTTTAACAAACTCATAAAATAAATGGCAAAATGCGAAATGGATTTCAATCAATTTTTGATTATGAGATTTTTTTTTGTTTCTAAACTCATTAGTTTCTAACATCTGTTTGGATATTTCAATTTGAAAAAAAAATGTTTAACAAATCTATTTGTTGTCAATTAGTTTTATTTAACTTTAGGGTTTGTTGCATTATTTTCTATTTTGCCATGAAAGAGGGTTTGTAAAATGCTGCTTTTAGTATTGTTGTTGCTGTTGGTGTTGTGTGTGTGTGTGTGTTTGTGATGAATTTAGTTTTCTTGTTTGGGCATTGGAGGTGTTAACAATTTTCCATTGATTAGTATCAAACTGTTTTTGTTACATAAATCCGTTTTTAATTGAATCTAATGACTTTAAAATATTGCAAAGTCTTTATGTAGTGAGTAGTTTTTGTAAATTTGAGATGTATGGGAATATTTTACTAGAAAAAGCATATGATAAGGAGGTGGTGGTTGATTGTGTTTTGGGGGGGGGGTATGTGACCTTATGTTTTAGAGTCAAGATGTTTATTTTGCTTTTCCAACAAAGAAAACTTAAAAATCTTAAGGTGAAAGTTGAGATATATTCCTTTTAAAGGCGTTAATAACGGAAATCACAACTAAGTACTTAGATGGAGTCCTTTTTAATCCTGAACAAACATTGTGTTGTAGTTGTTGTTTTAGTTCTTTATACTGTTGTAGTATAATTTATGAATTATATAGACGAGTAGTGTATATATTAGTCCAGTGTATAGCACTAGTACTTCGATCCGTTTACGGCTATAGTAGATAGATAGATAGATAGATAGATAGATAGATAGATAGATAGATAGATAGATAGATAGATAGATAGATAGATAGATAGATAGATAGATAGATAGATAGAAAGA
>NC_060952.1:82432146-82442253 GCF_022045245.1 Lucilia cuprina
CTAGAACTGAACTAGAACTGAACTAGAACTGAACTAGAACTGAACTAGAACTGAACTAGAACTGAACTAGAACTGAACTAGAACTGGACTAGAACTGAACTAGAACTACAGAACTAAAACATAACTGGATCAGAACTTCAACTATACTTAAACTGAATTACAACTGAACCAGATCATATCATGTTATTTTACAGGCGAAGTTTAATCTACATTTTCATAATAACACATTAACTGAGTGTACTGTAAGCAGAATCTTAATTATTGGCAAAATTCCTATAAATTTAATTTAATTAACCACCCAACTCCCCAGTTGTTTATACATATAGATGCATAAATTGTTTTCGAAAAACAATGGTCAATTTCAAATCATCTCTATATTTTTGTATGTTTTCGCTCAAAATCTTTACAAATAAACAAATTCAATTATTTGATTTCTATTTCACGTTCTCCCTACAATTATTTGTTTTTGTTGTTGTTGCTGTTTTATATTGTTATTGTTTCGTTTAGTTTCCTCGATCCTCTCAATCAACAGTAGCTGCTGCATTAACATGCAGCGGCAGCAGCAGCATCAGCAGCAATATCTATTAAACCATAGAATAAATATGTAACTATGTACATGGAAGAGTTGCATGGATTCCCGTCTCAATTTCTTGGACTACGTGCATTTTATCGAACTAAATTCTTTACAGTAGAATATGCATTTTGTAAGTAGTTTTACAATATTTGCATTTATAAACGTCACTCAATTTAAAAAATTTTTTTAGATTTTTTTCGTATTTAATTCTTGGGCTGCAGCTAGAGGAAAGAGCTAAGAAGAGACTGGCTGGTGGATAGCTGTTGATATTGTTTGCCACCGCTTTAGATTTAGTTGGTCGATTCGATTTTAGATTGTTGATTGTTTTCATGGTTGTTGTTGCTGTTGTTGTTGTTTTTGAAATTTGTTTGTGTAAGTTGGTGTTGATGATGCTCCTCCTGGCGTGCATGTTTACATTGGCCCACTGCTGTGCATCTAAGCGTGTTGTCGAGTTATTTATTTTTTTAAAGAATTTTTCTTACATTATTTGGCAGTGAGTTTTTTTTAGTTGAAATTCAATTTCGTTAAGATTTTTCGGAATTTGTTTTTAATAAAATTTAATTGAAATAAAAATTCAAAATAAAAATTATCCTTGTATTATAGGAAATTTCTTTTGTGTAAAGAGAGTTTTTTTAAACAACTGCCTAAGTGGCCAATTAAATTTTGTACACAGCTTCTAGTCTTACAAAAAAAATTTAGTTGTCACAACTAACAAAGCAATTTTTGAAAAAAACCTTAATAGTCTTTTAAAGAGAAAGGTATATATTTTTTCTTTTGATTTTTGTTGATTTGCAACAAAAATTCCTGCAGCAATTATACCGTGGCCTATATGAAGTTGTATGCCCTCACATGCTGTTGTAATTACACACCCGAAAAGTGTCAAACAAAACCCGCTTTACAAAGAATTGCCCACCATGCGATGTTGCAGTTTTCTTAAACGCAACAAGAAATCTTTAAGTATATACGAATGAGTGAGTGAATAACTACTCAATTATATTGACCATACAAATCAAATCTGTCAAATTGTCTACAAGTCCTAATAACAACAATAATAACAACAATTCCGAAAAATAAACAGTACATATTTGGTAAAAATGTTTTTTGTTTGTATTATTGACGCCTGTTGCGTTTTAGTACGTACCACAATGTAACTTAAAAAGCAGACAGACAGACGAACGGACGGACAGACGAACGGACGGACGGACAGACGAACGGTCTAACCAAAGCAACCAACCAACCAATCGATCGACCAAGCAAATAACAATAACAACAACATTTTTGCAAACAATTTTCAATAATCGAAAAAAAATCGACATGAAATTCATTTCAAAACTCAACTCACCAACAAACAAACAAACGAAAAACAGAAAACGTAAAAATATTGTTTATATTTTTGTAAGTGAGGCGTGTCACGAGCGCTGCAAGCAATTTTTAGCAAAAAGCACCAACAACAAAATTCTGGCCAATTCGACAGCAAGAAGCACTTGCCACACGCTGTGTAAAATCTTAAGGCTCATTTTCAATGCAAAAGATTAGCCACTTTTTACATAAACTCTAGTGTCTATGTGTGTGTTTATTATAAAGAAATATAAAATTAAGAACTATACAGCATCATCATACTACTTGACTTTTAAAATTGCATGAAATATTTTTTTTTATTTTTGTAAAATAGTTTTTGAAATAAATTTTGACACTTTGTTAACTAATTATGTTTTAGATATTTAGTTTTTGGAAACATTTTAAATAACCCATTAAAAGATATGTAATGACTTAAACTGACACAACTATTTGCTTTGTTATCTTTACTACTTAACATCTAAACTACTTTTAAGTACATTTATAATGGCTTACATGTAATCAGATACGTAAGTACTTAAAGTTTTGTCATCTTATTTGTACATTTTTTTCATTACATTAGGCCCCTCCGGGAGCAAGTTACCTTGGTGAAGCCTCCACCTTGATGTTATTACAATAGCGGGGAATAAAAAGGTGGCCAATACCTCTAGTCTGGCCGGGACTATGTTCAGAGTCTGCTGCCTGGCTTAGTCCTTGCATAGATTGAAAAGAGGACAGACCAGAGCACCGCAAAATCTGGTACTACAGGCGGGCAGACTATGTCCTGAGTAGCCAGTTGCCCGGAGGACTATGGCTGGTCAGTTGGTTGAGGTTCTTTCAGGATCCACGTAGTGCCGGTTAAAAGACTGATGTAAGGTAAAGTCAATATTTCGAGGTAAGTTCGGTGCCGTTGCCGAAACAACAGATACCCCACAGAGGAGTGACTGTGGGAATAAGCGTTGGAAATGAGTTGGTATTAATTGTATATGGTACGGGATGAATGTGAGGTACGACAGGTGTACCTATGATAAATGTGTCGTATGTTCTTCTCTCATGAATGTGTCGTATGAATGGAATGTGTTCTAGGTTGTATGATGATGGATGAAAGGTATCATGTACAAATGATACCATTGAATTTTCCTTTCTTGTCCAGACATTTTTCAGGGTATACTCTGTTCATATCAGAATTACCACAATGTGTACCTGTGAATAAAAACAAAGTCCTCGGCTTATTTGAAGGATTCGTACTTTGGTCCATCGGTTACGTCGAATCAACAGATAATAGATAGCTCAAGTTCTTCAGCAAATTGCTTGTACGTGGACTGGTCAAATCCATGTACAAAAATTGCCACCTGAGTTCTTCATTGAAGGATACTGGGGCGATGGTACCCCGTTGTTCAAGTCTACCCAGTGGATGCAAAAGACCACCGTGGGGTAGGTCATCATGCCGGGTACTTACGAAAGCACTCGACATTCATTTATTGACATTAGGTTCATGTAGCAAAGTACATATCTGTTATTAGCATGTTATTCATAGATCCTTTAGAACCCAAATATCTGTAAAAAACATCAATCCCAATATATTTGGATATGAATTCTACGAAAGCCTGACAATGACAAAGAAGGTGTTCCAGAGATCCACCGTCCTCTTCCCTTGCTCTACATTTGGCTTAGTCCATTTATTCATTTTTTGTATAGCTTTGCATATAATCCTGTGCATTCACTCAGAATATCTTAAGGTTACACATAGGATCTTTGTGATTCAATTCCACTGTTTCACTAATCCAAGTGGATGTAAAGATACCCATGTCAAACGGCTCATTCGTTTATGATCCAAAATGAACTGGTATTCATATGATGCAAAGCTTTGCTCTAGAAGTATTTTCGTTAAAAGCTCCCTTACATAAAGGCCTGTTAGCTTTTGTGGGAGACTAGAAAGACTATAATATAATTGGGTTCTACGGGTTTCAGTTCCCGATTTGTCCCAGTTTTGAGTCAATCCCTACTGTAGCATATTCCTGCTTTTGATGGATGCTTTTGTACTTCTATCCAATAAGTACAGTTTTATAAGATTCAATAGGCAGAATATCTACTTTCATATCAGTAGATATGTTAACCTCTTTTGACGCCATTCTATTCTAATCCTTAATCGTACGTTTTAAGGCCCGATTTGTCCTCCAGTTTAGAGCTAATTTCTACTTTAATATATTTCTACGCGTATTTGTTTCTAATGTTCCACTTGATCATGATATTCTATCTGTGATCAGAGTCAACAAAATCTGTGTCTAGTATGCGATCGGTCAAGTTTGATGCTTGTGTATTACCCTTCAATATGTTTTGTTTTATAAGATCTTTATACATATATGCTTTAATACCTACTTTCTCATCAGTAGATTTGTCCCCCAGCTTAGAGCCAATCCCTTCTGCAACATATTCCTTCTCGTATTTGTTCCTTATATTCTAACTGATCATGACTTTCTATCTGGGATCAATACCTCAAAGTTACCCCCAAATTCTGTGTCTGGTATACGATCGATCAAGTTAGATGTTTGTCAGCCAATATGTTCAGTTTACATTGGGAGAACATCTTTGGCGTTAGTTTAAACCTTATTAGCTGATATTTATTGCCTTCTGGCTATAAGAAGTTATGATTAGGTAAACACTATAGTAGTGTTCTGTTTCCGGATTTTTCAAGACCCGATTAGTGCCCCATATCACAGTGTTTGGTAGGCGTTTGATGCATGCGTTTATTCCTTTAATATGTTCAGTTTGAATGTTTTAATTTGGGGAATATCGAGCAACGTGATCATGACATTCAATCTAAGATCAATGCTTCAAAGTTACCGACAAATTCTGTGTCTGGCATGCGATCGGGCAAGCTTGATGCTTTTGTATGTTCCTCAAATATGCTCAGATCATCTTCGGCGATAGTTAAAACCTTATCACCTGATATTATTTGCCTTCTGACTATCAGAAGTTGTGATTAGGTAAATGCTAATATACTTCTGTTTCCGGCCACAGCCCATTCCGTAAGATATAGTGTCTGATAGGCGATCGGGAAAGTTTGATAGTTGTGTTTGTCCCTCTAATATGTTCAGTTTACGTTGAGTATCTTATATATGTATCAACATGGGGAATAGCGAGCAACGTGATCGCTGAAACTTAGAATTGATCCAACCATGCTTTCGTAAATTCAATGTGGGACTAAGGCGCCATTTCATAGCTATGGTTCTTCTAGAGGTTAATCATAACCTCTATGTGGTGACTTCATTTAAATTTGTGTTTGTCCCTCTAATATGTTTAGTTTACATTGAATATCTTATATATATTTCAATTTGGGGAATATAGAGCAAAGTGATCGTTGAAACTTAGAATTCATCCAATCAGTGTGGGACTAAGGTCCCATTTCGTAGCTATGGTTCTTCTAGATAGCGCCCAACACTAAAGTGGGCGCTCTCACTTAATACTTAATATTCCTTAATATTCAAATTAAACATCTTAAAAATCAAGGTCTTCCAAAATATATAAAACAAATTTCCCTAAAAATATCACAAACAAAACCATTTGACAAATTCCGCTGTCATATGTCGATTAAATATCATCGAAATTCCTCCCAAAATCAAAATATTTTGTAGAAAACCTTGTCAATTTCAAACATAAAACATGACAAGGTCATAACTATAAAAATAATTCTAAAATTTATTTGCATGTCATAAAATATTGTTCGCTCTTTCTTCGTTAAACGAATATCAACAAAAAACTATAAAAGAATTTTTACAAATTATCAACAACAATAGCAGCGGATATACTTACAAACACGTTTAATAGTTTCTGGTATTTGTATCCTGGAATAAAGCATCCTTTTTCCGTTTTAAACTAATTCCTAGAAAACTGCAACACATTCGCACTGACCTTTTAGTGACAAACTCACAAACACAAAATTTATAGGAATTCACTGACTGTGACCTTCAGTATATCTGTTGGCGTGTGTGTATGTGTGTGGAATAAAAAGGCGTGTTAATATCATAAAACTGTTTAATTTATGATCAGTGCTTAAATTTATATATAGATGTGCGTGTTTGGTGGATTAGTTGCTGCTTAAAAGGACATGCAAAATATTGTGAGGATCAATCTACCTGTGTTCACTTATACTGAAGTCAAGATGTTTAGCAAATATGCCTTTTTAGCATTAAAACACATTGAGCTATGCTTCAGCTACACTTAATAACAATCAATGTTTGACTTTTCCGCCTCTGGCCTACTAGGAATCAAAAAGTGACTGACAATATGCTGACACTAATATAACAACAAAATTTTGTGTATAAATTCTGAAAAATGAAGACAATTTATTTTTACAACCTCGAAAAATATTTGAGTTATCCATCCTTTGATTTATGGTTGGTGATCCTTTTCGTTATTCGTACTATTTGTATGTGATGATCATTATATACATTTTCCTTACTTGGGTCTTATTTTAGCAGTGCTAAACTTAATAAAAACCTTGTACAAATGGTTTTATAGATGTGTTTTCTTTTTTAATTTAACAGATGAGATAATTTAACTGATCAGTTTGATCCACTTTTATAGTAAGAAGGAAATGAACTAGAACTGAACTAGAACTGAACTAGAACTGAACTTGAACTGAACTAGAACTGAACTAGAACTGAACTAGAACTGAACTAGAACTGAACTAGAACTGAACTAGAACTGAACTAGAACTGAACTAGAACTGAACTAGAACTGAACTAGAACTGAACTAGAACTGAACTAGAACTGAACTAGAACTGAACTAGAACTGAACTAGAACTGAACTTGAACTGAACTAGAACTGAACTTGAACTGAATTAGAACTTAACCAGAACTGAACTAGAACTGGGCTTTCAAAATATGTAATTCCAATGAAATGTTATAAAAAGTGTTATACTCTCCGTAATTACCATCACTTTCTGGTAACACAAATTTTGCCAAAATTCTAACACTTCTCAGTTAACACTAAATTGCCCTTTAAACCTTTTTTCTCTTCTATTGTTTGTTAAATTGTGGGCTAAATAAAAATCGTTTGCATGAAAAAGGAGTATTTCTACAACAACGCTCTCAGTTCCCGATCAAAGTAATAAATTATTCTATTTATTTCGTAGGAAATTTGAGAAAATAAAAGAAAGATCAACAACAACAGTAATAAATAATAATAAAATGCAACTATAGCTGGTGTATTGCCTTGTGTTAAGATACAATTTTAACTTAATTACTTTACAAACTGCTGTTGTTGACCCTTATTACTGCAACTTCTGCTTAATTTTTTTCTAACTTCTTCTTGTAAATAAATTAAAAATAAAACAACAAAATTGTTAAAATAGAAAAGAAAGGAGAAAACAGAAGAATTCTTGTACAGTGTGAAGTCACATTGAGGAGGTGTTTACTTTTTGACTTGGTTGGCCTTAAAAACCACCTTCAGCAAACACAACTTTAGTCGTCCTCAATCAACTACCTGTGCATTTAACATTATTGCTCTTGTTGTTGTATCCTTAAAAATAAATTTGTTGTGTGTTTCTTGGCAACCACTTCTTGGTAAACATGCTGTTTTTTCATACTTTTTCTTCCATTTTTATTTTAATTAAATTGTTTGTACATTTTGTAAACTAATTTTTCATGTTCACTTTAAATGAAAATTGTTTTGCTGTTGTTGTTGTCTGTTTTTGTTTTTGATTTGAGACCCTAATTTTATGGTTGTTGTTTGCAAAGAGGTGACAACTTTTGGTATCTTATTTTTTACATTTTGTTTTTCAAATATTTTAATGTTCTCGTATCTATTTTTTGGGTAAATTAGAGATTATAAATTTTAATTTCGTTCCGGTTTGTTTTTTCAATGTCTTATGTTTCCCAGTATAGTTGTGACAACGTGTTTGTAGGTTTGTATGTAAATGATAAGATCAAACTAATTGTTTTAAAGTGTGACATTTCGGAGGTAATGAAATTAAGATATTATTTACCTCAATGGGTTCTACAATTTGAGAATAATCTTTTATATATTTTGTAGCACATAAAACTCAGACCCTTTGCTGTAATAAATGCCTTTAAAACTAACTAACTAACTAACTATAGTCCATAGTATAGTCTAGTCTATAGTATTATCTATTCTATAGTCTAGAATATATTCTAGTCTATAGTCCAGTCTATAGTCTAGTCTATAGTCCAGTCTATAGTCTTGTCTATAGTCTAGTCTATAGACTAGTCTATAGTCTAGTCTATAGTCTAGTCTATAGTCTAGTCTATAGTCTAGTCTATAGTCTAGTCTATAGTCTAGTCTATAGTCTAGTCTATAGTCTAGTCTATAGTCTAGTCTATAGTCTAGTCTATAGTCTAGTCTATAGTCTAGTCTATAGTCTAGTCTATAGTCTAGTCTATAGTCTATTCTATAGTCTAGTCTATGGTTTAGTCTATAGTCTGGTCTATAGTCTAGTCTATTAATTACATTTTTATAGTTTGAGACTAGAATGCTTTAGAAACTCTAAAAAACTTAAGCTTTTAGAAACCAGCACAACCTAGTGGTTGAAAAGGACTTCCGAATGTTTACGCAAGCGGTTAAAATAAACTATTTCCTATTCCTAAGAAAAACTAAGGCCGTTTTTCGTTTGTCGGTTGAAATGAAATTATACAGGTATTTAGGATTTTATGAAAAATACTTAGCAGGTTCATATTAGTTACTAATTTTTTGGGAGATCTTCTACCGCTGGTTAGTTAAAATAGGATCATCATGTCACTAGTCTTTTAAATACACATTCTCTATTCTATCTTGTGAAATAGGTGTTTAAATGACTGATGACTAATTAAATTTAAAAAAGTATCAAAATATCTTATGATTGCATATCATAGAGACGACTGAAGAGCTAATTTAGGTCATTAAACTTCTTTTAGAAATCGATACTATTAGCAGAACTTGAGATTAAAAATCTGCCAAATTGGCTCTTCTATAATCGAGAAATTTTCTACACCTACCATATAAAAACAGGTTTCAATCAAATTAAACGAAAAAGATCCACAACTCATGGGTGTTAAATACTCACAATAAAAGGATCTTACAATAAAGCCACAATAAAAATGACATTAAACTAAAAAAAAACTAAAATGCTTACATAATAAACTCATTTATAAAAACTAAAATAATAAATATAAAAACAACATAAAAATCATTTAATTTTCTATTGTGATTTATTTACATAAATTCTTAAGATTCTATGTTTTTTGTTGCTTTTGTTCTATTGTTGTAGTTTTAATAATATCAAAAGCTATAAATAGTTACAGGTATGTAGTATTAAAAAATACTAAATATGTAAAAAAATCCTCAAAACAAAAAATACTATGGAGTTGACCACATTGATGACGATGATTATGAATTCAACAAGATATAAAAAATATACAACAACAACAAATAACCCAAACATCCAACCATTGAAATAAACAAAAGTACTACAAGTATCTATCTGGCTAATCCAGTTTAATATGACCATTAATAATAACGACACAAACATAATAATGAAACAGACCAACAAAAACGACAATAACAACAACAAAGACAACAATAAGAAAGAACTAATAATTACATACATGAAAAACAACAAAAGCTAACAAGAACAACAACAATCAGCAGCAACAATGAAAACCAAGTTAACAACGTTTATAAATCTGAAGTGATCCCAGAAATGATCAAGTTAATGGAGGGAGGGGGGTTCTAGAGAGAAAGAAAGGCGAGTAAAGAATCGAATGGTGTCATTAATTTTGAACACAAAATAAAATTTTATAATTTATGACGCTGCATACGAGAATGAGAGCCCAAGAGTGGGAAACAGTTACACACACACATACAAATATGCAATTTTATATGGATGCGTACAGTGTGAGAAATATTTTGGGTTACATAAAATTTTCGATCTTTTGATGAACAGTCCACAAAGTAGTTTACTCTGCAGTCTAGTATATAGACTATAAATCTATAGACTATACTATAGCCAAGACTACTGACTAGGCTGTAAACTGGACTATATAATAGCCTATAGACTAGACTTTAGACTAGGATATAGATTAGACTATAAACTGGACTATAGACTAGTCTATAGACTAGACTATAGACTAGACTATAGACTAGACTATAGACTAGACTATAGACTAGACTATAGACTAGACTATAGACTAGACTATAG
>NC_060952.1:82442353-82444747 GCF_022045245.1 Lucilia cuprina
TCTGGACTATAGACTACTCTATAGTCTAAACTATGGACTACTCTATAGTCTGGACTATAGACTACTCTATTGTCTGGACTATAGACTACTCTATAGTCTGGACTATAGACTACCCTATAGTCTGGACTATAGACTACTCTATAGTCTGGACTATAGACTAGTTTATAGTCTAGACTATAGACTACTCTACTACTCAACAGTCTAGACTATAGACTACTCTATAGTCAGGAATGTAGACTAGTCTATAGTATAGACTGTAGACTACTATATAGTCTGAACTATAGTTTGGTTTATAGAGCACTGTATTATATCTCCTTCATTTAACTTTATAGTCTAGACTATAATATCGACTGTTTTCAAGTCTATAGTCAAAAGGTGTTTGTTTAGTTAAGGTTCTTAACTAAAAATATCATGCTCCCAATGTAATGATCTTCATCATTAAGTAAACTAATAAATCCTAGTTAAAAAAAATGCAACTCCTAGATATATTCAACATTACAGTTTATTCCTTTTTTTCCCATATTTTAAATATTTCACTTAATTGCAATAAAGATAATCTTGATTAAAATCTGCTACAACATAATTATTCATTAAAGAAGCTCCAAAGTGAATTATAACTCATCAAATTGAACATTCACTGATCAATCTTTTGAGTAAAAAAAAACATAAAAACTTAAACAAAATATATAAAAGTATTAAAAAAATATTTACTCATTTATAAATGAAAAAAGAAAAAACTTGAATGGCACAGACAACAGACACAAACTGAGGACAAGATGTGCAATGTGCATCTGGTTTTTTTCTCTAGATATGAGAACAAACTGATTAAGGAAAAAAAGTTCCAACACCAGACCTTAAAGTATGGGAGAACAGTATAAGAACATGAACGTATTGATCATTATCAACAGATTACAAAGATGGAAGAGCAGTTGGAACTGGGGACAGACTTAAGAGCAGACATAGCCGTACAAGTACATGACTCAAAGGATGAAAACAAATACAAAAAAACATTGGTGTGGATCATTTGGTAGATGTTTTTTGTGTTTTTTTTTTTTTTTTGTTCCAAAGATTTTGTTAAGCCGATAAAGACAAGACTTCTGCTTGTTAGAGAAATTTGCTAAAAGCTACAAGGAAAAAAAGCTTTGACTTCAAATCCTGCTTAAGTTTTTTTCTTTCGAAATGAGACATGCAGGGAGTAGTTAATTTTTAAATTTTTTTCATTCTTATTTTGTTAACAAAATTTTGATGGCGCTTTGATTTTATTCTTCTCTCAAACAACTTTAAGTTGCATTTTTTCTTGTCCGTATTTTTTTCGGTTTTCATGGCTTTTTTTATGTTCACTAAGACTTTTTTAAGCGCCATCATTTATTATTCAGTCGCGCGAGTTCTATATGGCATTTCGGTGGTGAGTGTTTTTTGTTTTTGTTTTCTTTCTTTTCTTCTCATTTAAGATCTTTAAAGTTTCAATTTTATATTATTTATATTTTTTTGTTTTGTTATTTAAACGTTTTGTTTGTTTAAGTGTGTGTGTTGTATTTATTTGAAAATTTATGTGATTTTTATGCGTAGACATAATTATGATCGTCTTAAAAACGTTATTAAACATATTGGGAAAAATTAACAAAAAACATAACTAAAGACTAGCTACAGGAAAAAAGTGAAAAAAAGAATTTTATGGGTAAGAACTGATTCAAAGTTACACTACACCAGAATATTATATTAGACGATAAGTTAAGTTTGAAGTATAGATAATATGTCCTTTGTAAACTATCGCTTAACTTTCTTTAAACGAATGCTGCTAAGTAATCTTTGAGAATACTAAAACAAACTCTGTAGTATGGCATAGTATATTAGGGTATATTATGTTTTTTCTTAAATGTAATTTCAAATATACTGGTCATCATTCTCTTAAAGATTCTTTGGTTTTATTCACAGGCATACGTAGACTTGCCAGAAAAACGATAGTAACAAACTTAACAAAAAAATGTGCAGCAAAATACTAACAACAATAACCAACTGAAAAGCTAGTTGGAAGTAGTATAATTTTTGTTTACATATGTATGAAAAAGTAAAAGACATGCCTACATAAATATCACCGAACAGTGGTACAAATATCTAATGGAACAACATTGTCATCTTCATTGGTAGGAATTGATACCCCACGACACATCATTACCACAAGAAAAACTATTCTGATAGTCTCTAGTCTACTCAATAGCCTAGTCTAGTTGATAGCCCAGTCTAGTCTATAGTCTATAGTCTAGTCTATACTCTACTCTATAGTCCAGTCTATAGTCTATAGTCTAGTCTATAGTCTAGTCTATAGTCTAGTCTATAGTCTAGTCTATAGTCTAGTCTATAGTCTATTCTATAGTCTAGTCTATAGTCTAGTCT
>NC_060952.1:82444847-82447125 GCF_022045245.1 Lucilia cuprina
TAGTCTATAGTCCAGACTATAGAGTAGTCTATAGTCCAGACTATAGAGTAGTCTATAGTCCAGACTATAGAGTAGTCTATAGTCCAGACTATAGAGTAGTCTATAGTCGAGACTATAGAGTAGTTTATAGTCCAGACTATAGAGTAGTCTATAGTCCAGACTATAGAGTAGTCTATAGTCCAGGCTATAGAGTAGTCTATATTCCAGGCTATAAAGTAGTCTATAGATTAGATTAGTCTTTAGTCCGACTATAGAGTAGTCTATAGTCCAGACTATAGAGAAGACTTATTGATGGTCCCGACAATAGATAACTCTATAATCCAGAAAAATCTGGATGAAGGCTTTCTCATGTATTTATACTTAAAGAAAGAAAATCTCTTTTAATCCCAATGGTTTTTAAAACTTATAGCTGGGCTTGCTAACGTATTTGTAATGTCATTAAACTAATAAATTAGATAATCAGGTTCATTACAACTAAATATGTATTTTCAAGTTCTAATCTAAAAATTGTATAATTTTCAAACTTATCACCACCATAACGCCAACGCTTTATAAAGACTAACAAATTTCTTAACTTTAGTTAAAACTTAAATATTTTCATAAATAAAATTTATATTTTTCAATTTAACTTTAAATAAATTTTAAGTTCATTGTTTGAAGAAAATGAAATATGAAAAATTAGATTTTACCCTAAATTTTAAAACTAAAATGAAATACTTTATAGTGTAAGTAAGTATTCGACAAAATTTGGAAAGGCGTTGTTCTATAACTATTTTAGATATTTTAACACACATTGATTTAGGTTTTCTTGTTGTTGTTGTTCTTTAAACTATTTAGTGACCTTTTTTGTGTCTCATTTTTTTTCTAATATTAAAATATGTTTTTTTGAAGAGTTATTAATAATATGCACACACAGAAATATAAACGAACACATAATTTGTAATCAGATCTTTATCGTTGGTAAAGACCCCAGATGAAAAGAAAGAAAGAAAAAAAAAACAAAAATGTTTAAACAATTATTAATTGCTCATAACATTTATCAAAATCTATAATTTTATAATTTTCATTTTCAAATTCAACTCTTTTTTATTCTTCTTCATCGGTCTTTGTTGCGAGACTATTGTATAAAATATTGTTTATTCAGATAGTTCGTAAAGGGTCTTTACTTTATTAACGTTATACGATGACTTTAGGTCTTGTCATTGTTGTGTTGTTGTTAAAATTGTCTTGGGCTCAGTATTTAGTCTATTATTAGACTCTTACTAATCAGGGGAAAATTATTTTCAAGTGTGTCTCCAAACAACTATTTTATTTTATTTAATTATTTGTCTCTCTGACGCCGTGTTTTTTTTTATTTGTTATTTCTTAGGCGCTGTGAAATGTGTGTTTTTTTAAATATTTTCCTTTTGAAGTTGATATTTTCTTTTTCTATATCTTAACAATCAGATAACTTTGTCGCTTTGTTGTTTTTTGTTTTTCGGTCAAATGTAAAGATGCCGCTAAGATCAGATTTAATCAAATGATAAAAATAAATTATTACTAATATTTGTCAATGCCATCTATCGATTATTATTTTGTTTGGGATGTGAAATTTTTTAGAATATTAAATTTCATTAAAGTTGATTGGTGGAAAAAAATCATTATATTGATAATGTACAATATTACGGAACTATTGTAATTGAATCTGGATAAGAGGAAGTATGTTTTGCTAAGAAGATTTTATATAGAGAGGCTATAGTGAAGGCTTTCCACTTGCTTTATGTATAGATAATAGCTTAGTCAAATGACTATTTTCCGTAGTATTAGAAGAGAGCTTAGACAAGAGTCCAGACTACAGCATATTCCATACACGTTCCCACGACAATCGATTCTTCGCACCGGAACGACTCGGAGTTCAACGAACAACGACCAAGAATTGTCAACCCAGTCACATCGACGTGTCGCTGCTACAACAACAGCAGCATATTCCATATATTAGACTATAATGCAGACTATCGAGTAGACTATCAAAAAGAATATAGGCCAAACTAAGGAACAGACTATAGTTATACATACAGTAGAATATATTTCAACCTATAGAGTAGACTATATAGCAGACATTATATCGTATTGTAAAAAGGACTATAAAATAGTCTATAGTTTAACTTATAGTCCAGACTATAGAATAGACTATAGTCTAGACTATAGAGTAGACTATAGTCTAGACTATAAAGTAGACTATAGTCTAAACTATAGAGTAGACTATAGTCTAGACTATAGAGTAGACTATAGTCCAGAC
>NC_060952.1:82447225-82449308 GCF_022045245.1 Lucilia cuprina
TATAGACTAGACTATAGACTAGACTATAGACTAGACTATAGATTAGACTATAGACTAGACTATAGATTAGACTATAGACTAGACTATAGACTAGACTATAGACTAGACAATAGACTAGACTGCAAACTAGATAACAAGCTAGACTACATCCTTCACTGTATGTCTCAACGTCAAACTGGAAATGTTCAGATTGAATATTTTCATAATTTTTTATGTACATTTCAAACATTCTTTATTCATTTCATTCCATTTGTGTTTATACACAGTAGGTGTTGTCTCTTCTTTAAATGGATTTTCTTTTCTTATCCCACTTGTTTTGTTTATTTTTAATCCTTTTGCTTTACTTCACTACTCTATTCATTTCGATTTACTCTCACCCCTTTTGCAATATTTGGTTGTAAACCAGTAATTAAAACTTAAAAGAGGATTTTGTATGTAAGTAAGTACTTGCTGCACAAACTAAAGAAAGGGATTTTCCCCTTAAATCCTAGTATTTTGCGCACTGTTTGGGAATTTCAATTGTGTTTTGTGGGCGTGTGTGCAAAACAGTTGTTTGGTTATTTTATTTCTTTCTTTCATTCTTTGGGTTTAAATTTCAACAAGTTTTTAAATACTTTCGTATTATACGGAAATCATAAGATACATATTGTGTATTGGTTTCTATGCGGTTACCTGTGTGGTTATGAAAAAAAAAATTATTTAGTTTTGTATATACCTATTTACATTTTAATCTCAAGGGGTTAAATTTTTGTATTTAAGGATTAACTTTTACAGTTAAGCCGATATAGATCAATGTTGATATCATTTATAATATTTTCTTTATTTAAAGAGAGAGAGTTAACAAGTATTTACTTAGTAGTAATAGATTATATGAGATTAATTTTAGATTTTGATGATTTAGTTAGGTAAAGTCAATTTTGCTTTAACTACTAAATTATTTATCTTACAGATTTTTTTGTTTTGATAATAATTGTTGTTGTTGTTTTTAGGAAAATGATGAAAAATATTTATGAAAGGTATTTGATCATTTGATTAATTGATATGTTTTAAGAACTAATTTAGATTTTTTAAAAGTACAAGTTTTTTGTGAGAGTCTCGACTCTATGATATACTCTATAGTCTGAACTATAGTCTACTGTAAAGCCTGAACTACATTCTACTCTAGATACTAGTCTACTCTGCGCAGAAGGAAAAAGAAATACATATACATGCAACGTTCACGTTCGTTATCGAAATCTTAGTTTTATACACATTCGTTGTCTTAATGTTAACAAACGTGGTTAGCTTACATTTGACAACGGATTGTTGTCAACCGTGTTTTCGTAGGTTTGTACATACTTTGACAACGGATGTTATTGAAAAATTGTAAACACTTTAATGCCTATTTGGTACCAGGCGTGTATATTTATTTTTCCCTCTGCGTATACTCTGTAGTCTGGGCTATAGTTAACTCTTTAATCTATAAGCTGAATATTAGTCTACACCATAGGGTAATCAGTAGTCTAGTCTGGACTAAAGTCAATATAGCATGTTCTTCAGTCAACTTTATATTCAGAACTATATACTATATAGTCCGGACTATGGTCTACTCTATAGTCTGGACTTTAGTCTACTCAATAGTCTGGACTATAGTCTACTCTATATTCTAGACTATAATCTACTCCATAGTCTATACTTTATTAGTCTACTCTATAGTATGGACTATAGTCTACTCTATATTCTGGACTATAGTCTACTCTATAGCCTGGGCTACAGTCTACTCTATAGTCTGAACTATAGTCTACTCTATAATCTGAACTATAGTCTACTTTATAGTCTGGACTATAGTCTACTCTATAGTCTGGTCTATAGTCTACTTTATAGTCTGGACTATAGTCTACTCTATAGTCTGGAATATAGTCTACTTTAAACTCTGGACTATAGAATGGACAATAGTCTGGACTAAAGTCTACTACATAGTCTGGACTATAGTCTACTCCATAGTCTGGACTATAGTCTACTCTATAGTTTGGACTATAGTCTACTCTATAGTCTGGACTATAGACTGCTCTATAGTCTTGACTATAGTCTGCTCTATAGTCTG
>NC_060952.1:82449408-82454125 GCF_022045245.1 Lucilia cuprina
CTATCTATCTATCTATCTATCTATCTATCTATCTATCTATCTATCTATCTATCTATCTATCTATCTATCTATCTATCTATCTATCTATCTATCTATCTATCTAATGAACTAACTAACTAATTAACTAAGTATATGTGAAGGATCTAATATCTCCATCCAAAATTCCAACTCCAGTTCTGTAAAGTGAAGATCAGACGCTAGTCGTAGATCGGGGACTAAAGATTAGTCCAGATACTATAGCTTCGGGGACTTGTAACACACTATAGCAGAGACTAGACAAAATACCGATCAAGGGACTAGTATAAAGACTAGTCCATATACTACTCCATGAACTAGTCCACACACTACTCCAGATTCCATATGTTAGTTCAAAGACTATTAAATCCATCACTCAAGTTTTCTATTAAAAATTATTTATGGAAATTAAATTGATCTTTGAATGCTTCAAGGAGTTTCAAAACATTGTAGAATTTTCGAATATCCAAAATTAAGCCAAAAAAGTAAAGTACTTGTACTTAAACGACAATTTTAGAGGTTTTTAATATATTTTCCTATTTCGAATTCAACAATTTTCGGCTGGACATTAAGAAAAGTTTACAACAATTTAAGTGATAAGTTTCACTTTTGGCGATTTCGAAAATAAGGTGAAAAGAGTAAGATTATAAAAAACCACAATCTCCCTTAGGACTAAATTTATTATAGAGATTTCTAAAACCATTTCATTATCTTAATTAAACTCTAAAACTCACACATGTCACTTGAAATATTTCAAACGTTCTCAGCCCCATAAAATCAAAAATATTAATGATTTTCACCAAAAAAAAAAAAAAAATTAATTAATGACAAAAGCATAACATGCCTTTTAACCAAACAATCATTTAAAAATAATCGATTATGATCTTTAAAATCAAGAGCACAGTATACGGCCTCTTTCTCTCAACTAAATAAAAAAACAATTAGAATTATATTAAATTGTTATAAAAACACAACAGGTGTTTTCCCACAAAACACTACAGAATTTCGAAATAAAAAAATAAAAAATTTAATAAATGAATAACATTTAATGAAACAATGTTTTGCTTACAAAATAAATGAAAACAAACATTTTTCATTCGTAGGTAATGATCATTTCCAAACAAGTGAGAACAGTTTCCACAAAATTTTCAAAAGAAAGACAACTGCAAAACCTTACGTTTTCCTTAATTCAATTGAATAGAATACTTTGAAACAATAGCAATAAATGATAAATAATGAAGTAAAGGAATTTTGTGAAGCAACTTCAACTTGTTGTAGTTAACATTAAGAAGAATACAACAATTTGTTGCCTCAAAAAGATGTTTGTTTGAAAAGAACAAACAAAAGATTCTGATCTTAAGTTTGTAGTAAATATTTTAACATTAATTAATTAATCAAATACTTGATGTGAAGTTTGGATTTTTGTCGGAATTTTAACCCTTTAAATAATAAACGAAAGATTGTTATGACAGAGAGGATATAAAGATTATGCAGCTTTGATCAGGTTCTAAACTTAAGACTTGGTTTGGCATATAGTCTATAGACTAGAAGCCAGTCTATAATCCAGACTATAGTCTATTATATATTTCAGACTATAGTCTCTTATATAATCCAGACTATAGTCCAGACTATAGACTATAGTCTATTCTTCAGTCCCGACTATAGTATATTCTACAACCTAGAATATTATATAGTCCTGATTATAGTATATTCTATAGTCGAGACTATTATATTGTCCGGACTATAGCATATTCTTTAGTCCAGATTAAAGTCTATTATATAGTCCAGTCTATAGACTATTCTTTTTAGTCCAGACTTTAGTCTATTCTACAGACCTGACTACTATATAGTCTATCCTCTAGTCCAGACTATAGTTTAAATATAATCCAGGCTATAGTCCGTCATAAAGTTCAGTCATTAGTCTATTCTATAGTAAAGACTATAGTATATACTATAGTCTGTTATATAGTCCAGACTATGATCTATTCTATACTCTTGTCTACTATAGTCTGTTATATAGTCCAGACTATGGTCTATTCTATAGTCTTGTCTACTTTAGAGTCTAGACTATAGTTCGGTATATAGTCTAATATACAGTCCATTCTATAGTCTATATATAGTCCAGACTGTAGTCTATTATATATTCTAAAGTATAGTCTAGACTTTTATATAGTCCAGACAGAAATTTTATAGTCCAGACTATAGTATATTATAAAGTCTAGACTATTATATAGTCCAGACTATAGTCTATTATGTAGTCCAGTCTATAGTCTACACTATAATACAGATTATATTCTATTATACAGTCCTGACTATAGTCTATTCTATAGTGCAGATTATAATCTATTATATAGTCCAGACCATAGTCCATACTACAGTCTATAGTCCACTACATGGTCCTGACTATAGTTTATTCTATAGGCCTGTCTACTCTGTAGTCCAGACTATAATCTGTTATATAATCCAGAAGTCTATACAATAGTTCTATAGTTCAGATTGTAGTCTATTATATAGTCCAGACTATAGTTTATTCTAAAGTCTAGACTTTTATATAGTCCAGACTATAGTCTATTATGTAGTCCAGTCTATAGTCTATACTATAATACAGATTACTTATATTCTATTATACAGTCCTGACTATAGTCTATTCTATAGTGCAGATTATAATCTATTATATAGTCCAGACTATAGTATATTCCATAGTCCATACTATAGTCTATTATATAGTCCAGGCTATAGTCCACTACATGGTCCAGACTATAGTTTATTCTATAGTCCTGTCTACTCTGTAGTCCAGACTATAATCTATTATGTAATCCAGAAGTCTATACAATAGTCAATAGTACAGATTATAGCCTGGCCTATATAAAAACTATAGTCTATTTTAAAAACCTATCCAGGCTATAGTCTGATATAAAGTCCAGTCTTTAGTCTATTCTATAGTATATACTATTGTCCGGACTATAGTCTGTTATATAGTCCAGACTATGGTATATTCAATAGTCTTGTCTGCTCTATAGCCCAGACTATGGCCTATTGTATAGATCAGACTATAGTCTATTATATAGTCCAGACTATAGTCTATTCTGTAGGCCAGTCTATATTATAATACAGACTATATTCTATTATACAGTCCAGACTATAGTCTATTCTATAGTCCAGATTATAATCTATTATATAGTCCAGACTATAGTCTATTATATAGTCCAGACTATGATATATTCTACATTCCAGTTTAGAGTCTATTATGCAGTCTATATGAAGTCTGTACAATAGTCCAAACTATAGTATATGCTACAATAAAGACTAGTCCATAGTTCGGAAAAAATCCAGATCATAGTCAGTTCTATAGTTCAAACTAAAGACATCTCCACAATTCAGAATAGTCCCAATTAAAGTCCATCGATTAGACTTAAGTTCATATCAATAATGTTATATTACTTCAATCCCTTAGAGGGTTAAATATATGTTTAAGTTATAAGTAAAACAAATATAAATAATTATAAAAGAGGAGTTCTTGTTAAAATAGGACTTTAATATCAGGTAACGCCCCATCATTTAACGTTCTTTCAGTTGGTTATTTAACTAATTAAATGATTGATGTTGACTTCAGGCTCTGTTTTCTTCAACATTTTAAGTAAATTTCAACATAAATTATTTCACAAAGAAGAAATTCAAGGCAACATTTTTGTTTTAGTTTCAGTTAGTGCAACAAGAAACTTTTTAAATTACAAAAAAAAAAGAAAACATAATAAAAGGAAGAAGATACAAAAAATAAAGTAATTGAAAACAAAGTGCTAAATAAATAAAAAAAAGCCTCAAGTAGGCGTTGACCATATAATTTTGAAGCGTTAAAGGGCGGACAGTTGTATTTAACAAGAAAACCTTGCCACAACATGAACAAGAACCTAATAACCCACAATTTTAGCTTATAATATAAAATTGCTCAAACAACACTGTTGATGAAGTTATAAAAAGCCATTATTTTGCTTAAAGGGTTTGCTGTTAACAGTTTACGCCTTTATGATGATCATTTTCTTGTTCTTCTTTTTATTCAGACAAAAACGCATACAACAATTAAACAGTAGCTCTGGCTAAAACGAGCTTTAAAAGATAATACACGTCGCATTTAGTTTATCTTAAGTGGTTTTTTGTTATCTTTTGTGTTGGAGTAAACAGAAAGAAAAAACTTAAATATTTTTACTGAAATGTGTATTTTCACACGCCTGTTATCTTGTTTCTTTTTTTTGTCTTTCTTTTGGCCTGATGAACAAAAAGGTGCCACCACGTAAACACCAACACAATTGGCGTATTATCATTTTTAAATGACAATATACACAAAAAAGTATCAAGTGTCATGAAGACATTGTCACATTTAGTTGCATGTGTTGTAGTTTTTTTTGTTGATGTATCGGTGAGTGTGAATATGTCTTACGATCACATATATTATTCACTTGGCTATTTACAGTGTATAAAAAGAGTTAAATCACTAATTTATACTCGTGATTAGAAATGTGCCCCACTAAGATTTGGTGAAACGGAATCCAGTATATAGTCTTGCCTATAGTCTAGTCTATAGTCTAGTCTATAGTCCAGTCATAGTCTAGTCTATAGTCTAGTCTATAGTCTAGTCTATAGTCTAGTCTATAGTCTAGTCTATAGTCTAGTCTATAGTCTAGTCTATAGTCTAGTCTATAGTCTA
>NC_060952.1:82454225-82455633 GCF_022045245.1 Lucilia cuprina
AGTTAGTTAGTTAGTTAGTTAGTTAGTTAGTTAGTTAGTTAGTTAGTTAGTTAGTTAGTTACTTAGTTAGTTAGTTAGTTAGTTAGTTAGTTAGTTTGTTAGTTAGTTGCATATCCAATCAAATCCAAAAAAAATATTATTCACAAGTTTAAGTGATCTCTAGTCCAGGCGTTTTGCATCTAGATCAACTTGTAAAGTTGCTGCTGATCTAGGAGTAATAACTTACTATTGCAGTATTTTCTCTTGACCATTATTAAGAAGAATATTGACAGATAACCACAAAAAATACAATAATTGTAAGAAATCATGAACAATTATTGTTTAACTCGAGTTTACACTTCTTTTGTTTTCGATTAAATTTTATAGAAATTTTCACGAATATCTACTAACAAAAACCATTAGTCTTTAAAGCCTAACTAAAAACAACTAGCATTTTCCTTCTCATCCTCCGGCATTACACATTTTTCTTTAGCAAATTTCATCTTTAAGGATTTTTATCTTATTTTCAAAATATTTTTGATGTCTAGCGCTGCAGCATCGTTTACCAGCAAACCTTTCTATTACAAAGAAGTTTGTTTTGTCTAACAAGCTGTTTTATTTTCATTTTATTGTACTCAGCCGCTATCTAACATCTCATCTCACATTAATGTTGTAAAATCGTTAACGCTATTGTTTTAGAAATTATTGTCTAATTTGTCGTTAAATTTTTTTATTTTACTTGATTTTTTTTTATTGACTTGACTTTTATTGGCCCCATTGTTAGGTGGCAATAATTTACCAACCAACAAAATGACAGACTAACTGTTTGATACTGATATTTGAAAATATTTTTTTTAATTAAACAATTTTATTAGTTGTAACAAAATAAAAAACTATGAAATGGTTGTTTTTTTTTTTGGTAATTTTATGTTGGAAAACACCTTTTTCGGGTATAAATTGACGCTGGATGCTATAAAAATGTTATTACTAGTTTTTAATAAATTTATTGTGTTAAAATTTTATGTTTAACAGATTTTTGTTTTAATCTTTGTAATCATATATGGGAGTGTAATGTGAACTGAGATTTTAGTAAGTAGTAGGCGTGGTTTAAATCAGGCTAATAATAAGAAAGTCATTAAGCGGTATTAGGGTTACAAAACATTGAATATATAGACTACAGATTAGAGTACAGACTAGCCTATACTATAGGCTTGACTTTGGACTATACAATAGACCAGACAATGGAGTAGGCTATAGACTATGGATTAGATTAGACTAGACTACAGACATAACTATAGAATAGACTAGATTACACACTATTCTATAGACTAAACTTTAAACTAGATTGTACCCTAGACTAAAAACTAAACTATAGGCTGGACTGTAGACTAGACTATAGACTAGACTATAGACTAGACTATAGGCTAGA
>NC_060952.1:82455733-82485116 GCF_022045245.1 Lucilia cuprina
ATAGATAGATAGATAGATAGATAGATAGATAGATAGATAGATAGATAGATAGATAGATAGATAGATAGATAGATAGATAGTTAGTTAGTGAGTTAGTTAGTTAGTTAGATAGTTAAATAGTTAGTTAGTTATTATTACTATACGCTCTAGAGCCTAGACCATTAAACAGTCTCTTGACTACGGTATATAGATTAGTATATTGATTATTCGTAGAACAGTCTACAGACTGGTCTATGCTTCACTATATTATCCTCTTTATAGTTTACTCTCATTTCTTTTCAAGCTAAATTACAAATTTCCAACTTTTTCCTCTAACAAATTTTCTCATGACCACTGAATGCCACTCCATCTGTACAACTTACTTTTCCACCAATTAATAACAACTTCTGTCAATAGAATTGCAACAATGTGTCAATAAATGTTGGAAATTTTTAAATTTTTTCCCTCCGTTGTTTTTCTTTTTTTTTAAATAAATATACTACCAACAATTTTTTTGTGATCTTGTCGGAAAACTTATGAAGAAAATGGAAATACATTTGCAATTAAAACTACATTTCTTCCATATTAACTATAACTGATAAATTGTAAATATAATTGCTTGGAAAAAAATACTAGAAAAATGGGAAATGAATAAAAAAAGAAACAAACTGCTAAAAGAAAACAAGACCAACCGCAAGTATTTATTAAACAGAGGCCAATAACTGTCATACGAATGACAGCTCTATTTTCTAAAAGTGATCAAAGCAAGATGGCCGATGTTCAGAGAAATATTGCAAAAAATAAGATATTTTTGTTGTGAAGAAAAAAACGTTGAACATTTTATGGACTACAAAGTTGACTATAGACTAGACTACAGACTAAAATAAAGACTAAACTATAGAATTGACTAAACCACACTACAGACTAGATTAGACTACTCTAGAGTAGACAAGACTACACTAGAATAGAACATAGAATAGACAATAGACAAAACCATGTACTAGCCCGTAGACTAGACTACAAACTGGACTACATACTAGACTATAGACTCGGCTATAGACTAAAATATAGACTAGACTATGGACAGGACTGTAGGCTAGACTAAATAATAATAGACTACAGGCTAAAATATAGACTAGACTATAGACAAGACTGTGGACTGGACTATAGACTAGACTCTAGTCACTAGAGTAAGACTGGACTATGTACTAGACTATACTGTAGACTACAAAAAATACTATACTATAGACTAGACTATAAACTAGACTATAGATTAGACTATAGACTAGAATATAGACTAGACTATAGAGTAGACTATAGACTATACTATAGACTAGACTACAACATTCAATTAGGAATCTTTTTAATATCTTGTAATTCAGTTGAATGCTAAAATATAGGGTAGAAGGGGGACCATAGCCACTTTTTTTGAAGCGGCTTCAAGTTAAAACCACAATACATGTTCTTAATTTTTTTCTTGGTTCGGATACTTAGATATATTGGCTTTAGTTTTATTCCCTTCAATCTTTTCTAAGTCATCCTCATGTACATATTTTTTAAACTTTTCCGCACTGACCAAAAACGGCGATACTGCCCCATCCATGGGGTAAATGCGCCAAGGGGGTGGGGCGGATTTGTCATGAGTAATCGATGTTATTAGTAATAATGACAATACAATATTATATACGAATATTCGAAATTATATTCGAAAATTTGGCAGTTTGGAGTACACTTGATGACACTACAATACTATGTTGGAATATTTAAAATTAAGTTCGAAAATTCAAAGTAATATTCGAAAAAATTTTGAAGCTGTTAAAATAGTCTCAAAATTGGGGATATTCTCGAAAATATAATTTTAGATCTATTCGAGGTCAATTTCTTACATTTTCTAATTTCGAAATAATGTTCGAATAAATTTTAAAGCTGTTAAAATTATCTCAAAATCGTGGAGATTCACAATAATATAATTTCTGTTCCTTTTGCTTATACCATAAGTAGTTTCAAAGAATTGGGTTCTTGAAAAGTATTTAGAAGTATTTAAGAACCACAATAATATTCTAAGGAACGGATTCCAGAAGTTATGGCAACACTACTAGTTCCAAGGCTGTTGTTTACGAATCTGAAGTAGTTTTATTTTCACTCGTTCTAGAACTAGTAGTTTTTTATACCAATCGGCTTAGAATCATTTTCTGAGTCTATTTAGCGATGTCCGTCCGTCTGTCCGTCCATGTATACCTTGTAATCAAACTACAGGTCGCGATTTTTAAGATAATTTAATAAAATTTGGTACATAATCTTATATTGTCCCAGGGACGAAGCCTATTGAAAATGGTTAAAATCGGTCCATTATTTCGACTAGCCCCCATACAACCGTACCCTCAAATAGGGTCTTTTGGCTTATAATTAATTTAAATGATCTATTATGCTAACAAAAGTCGACAAAACTTAGTTTTATAGAACTTTAAATGACACTACCGACTTTTGTAATAATCGGGCTTCATTTGACCCTATCTCCCATACAAACTCCCCTTCAGAAAATGACTTAAAAGTCAAAATTCACTTACAAACACTAATAACACTTTTAAATTCTACATAAATAATATTGAAGAAGACTTAACTCCCCCTACCAACATTTTTAAGGATAGGGCCATATTTTGCCCTACTCCCCTTTAAGCCCTCTTAAAAAAGCTCTTTTTTGCCAAAAAAAAAGTAAAAATATTCCGAAATAAAGTTTAAAAAAAACAAACCAAATGTTTTTTTAAATAATCCCCATTTTTAACATACATACTGACTGGTGTAGGGTATCATACGGTCGGCTACGCCCGACTATACATTCATACTTGTTAATGTTCGCGAGATTGGACGGATGTTAAGAAGAATATATGTTTTATGATGTTTTGTTGTTTAAGATTTAGTTTTTCTACATTTCATTTTATATGTTTGTATTATAAAAAATTTGCTAATATAGGATTACTATCTACTAAATATGGAAACATATTAGTAGATAATAGATTTCTTTTGCAATTTTTTTCATAAATATTGTAGAAAAACAAATTCATACACATTATGAACTATTAATATTTTGAATGAAAATGGTTTGGGAAAAAAACATTATTTTCAAAATTTTTTAATTAAAAATATCTGCACATATGTAAAAAAAATCCATAAAACTAACATTTTATTTTCATAATATTATTTTGAAATATTTTTGCCTTTGAAATATTTTTCTTAATTTTATTGAAAATATTTTAAAAATTATTGTAAATAAAAAAGAAATTTATTAATTTTAACACTTTAAATTAATGTTTATTAATTAATAAATTTATAACTATTTAATAGTTATATTGTTAGTAATTAAAACTAAAAATATCTTAAAAGCCAATAATATTAAAAGGAATTTGTTTAATTCAGCAAAAGACATGCGTAGCCACGCCTTTACTAAAAGAAAACAAAAACTAAAATATTTGTATTTTTTATATAAATTTAGTTGTTTTTGTTGTATTGTGGGGGTGTGTAGCTTTTTATGTATGTATGTATGTATGCGTATTAACACTTTAAAAACCGGTTTTTAAATTTGTGGTTAACTTTTGGCTGGCCAAACAAATTAATAATAACCACCATTGTTAGATGCTGAAAAGCAAACGGTTAAACATAGACTTCATATTGAATTTTATTGTTGTGTTGTTGTTGTTGTGTTTTTTCATGAAAAAGAGGGGAATTAGTTGAAGCAGTTTCATGGTATTGTAATGGTTAATAAAAATCCAATTGGAGTTTATTTAATTTTTCTCTCTTTTCTTCTTTTGTTGATGAGCATGAAAAAGCAGCCATTTATTTAGTTGTTTTTGTATATAGCTAACTCTTTCTAACAAGAATTTCACCTCACTATTAGAGAAACTCACCTTGGGTGTGTTGGAATATATATGAGCATTTATGGTGTTTATATATAGTTGCTCTCTTTTAACTTGTGTATTTGGGAGAGTAGGTAATAACGGGTTTTGCCCATATTATGTTTAGAGATGTGTAAAACTAACTAATGCTATCTCTTTTTATCTAATAGAGGTGTTGGCCTTTGTTGGCTTTAAGAGGACTGTGTTTTATTTTGAGTTAACATGCTGCAACACCTCGGTATGTGGCATACGATTACCCGCTGTACACCATCGCACACATACAGCTCGTAAGTTAACAACGTTTTTTTTGTTCAAAATAATTTGTTTTTTTTTGTTGCTTTCGCGTTTCGTGTCTTGTAGTTTTTAGTTGTTGTATTTGGATATTATTACTACAACTTCTCCGTTTCTCGATTAAATAATTTCAACGGTATTGTTGTTGTCGTAGTCATCTTTAATACACACACACATCACTCGTTAAAACACAACACAACAACAGCGTATAGAAAAACCACCCGAGTGTTTTGTACACCCAGGGGTCGTTAAACACAACATATTCGAATGTGTTCACATCTTTGTTGAGTAAAATATTTCAGGAGTCAGTTCAGTCCTGCTGCGCATCTTGTAACGTTAAGTTTAGTCGAACGAAAACGAGCTGCTTGCAACCAAATTGCATGCTGGTTCTAATAAATAGAAAATTAAAAATTTAAAAAAAAAACGCGTTATTTTTTTTTGTGAACGGAAAAAGAAACAACAATTACAAAACGTTTAACTGAAATTGTTTAAAAACAAATTAACGGATTATTTACTATTCTATAACGGATTAATAAAGTTTTGAAACAAAAAATTTCTAAAATGTTTTTAATAAAAAGTGCAAAAAATTTGTGAAAAAAAAGTTTAAGAAAAATCTTAAAACAAAAAAATGTTTAAAACAAAAAGTGTTTTATTTTAATACAAAAAAGAAAAAGAAAATTTGAAAATTAACAAATTTACAAAAGAAAAAAAGAAAAAGTTTTTAACGAAAACAACTTTAAAATATTTTTTAAAAAAATTTTCACAAAAAGTGTTATTTATCTTAAAAAAAACTTAAACAAAATGATGATGAACGCTTTCATTGACCCCACCACCACCAGTCAACATCATTTGGCTAATTATGGCATACGCATGTCGCCCAATAATCTCAATCAACAAACAGATTTAGTGGCTGCCCAGCAGCAGCAACAACAACAGCAGCAGCAATTGCATCAACAGCAACAACAACAGCAAACGGCTCAAGAGGAGGCACAACAACAGAGCCAACAACAACAACAATTGGATAGCAGTGGTGGCTTAATGTCATCCACCATGTCATCGGGCATTTCATCAGATATGTCTTCTCCCTCCTCAGCCTATCAAAATAGTGGTTATGCTCCTTTCAACACTCAACTAGGAACATATTCTTCAAGAGATTTTCTTTTAGGACGTCGTACAGAACAGGATTATATGTCTGCCTCAACGGCAGCAGCTCAAAGTGTTGGTCAATCTGCGGCAGATTCTATGCTATTTCCCACCTTTCCTGCTACACATGCCAATCATCCTGATCTAACCAGTTCGTTTGGTAATCATCCATTTCATTCACATCATCATGCCGCCGCTGCTCATCATCATCATTCGCATCAAATGCGTATGGGCATGACAGATTACGCTACACATCCCTATGCTCATGCGCAACATCATAGCAATTTTCCGTCGGTACATGCAGCCCATCATGCTCAACACATGGGCATGCATCCGGCTGGAGCTGGTGCTTTTTTGCGTTATATGCGTCATCAGCCCGCCACAGCGGCATCGGCCATTAAACAGGAAATGCAATGTCTTTGGATAGATCCCGATCAACCCGGCGGTCCTAATAATCGTAAAACTTGCAATAAAATCTTTCATTCTATGCATGAAATTGTCACTCATTTAACGGTCGAACATGTCGGTGGACCCGAGTGCACTACTCACATTTGCTATTGGATCGGTTGTTCACGCAATGGTCGCCCTTTCAAGGCCAAATATAAGTTGGTCAATCATATACGTGTTCATACTGGCGAGAAACCATTTGCCTGCCCTCATCCCGGATGTGGCAAAGTATTTGCCCGCAGTGAAAATTTAAAAATACACAAGAGAACTCATACAGGTAAGTTCTTCTTCGTTTTGTTTCTATCTTTCGCTTGTTCATATAAAACGGAAGATCATAAAAGTTTTATTTGAAGGATTTTCCTATAAAAAATATTGCTTAGGGATTAAAGTTATTAAGCTGTAGGCGTTTGCACTGACTTTTAAAAGGGATTTTCCTGACTAGCAAACACCTTGTGTGTTGAGAGTGTTGAGAAAAGAACAGGTAGTTTTTGTAGGTTTTCTTTAAAATCGCTATTTAAATCTTTTAAATCGTGTCGAAGAAGTCAAAAGTTTTAACATAAAACTAGCAGATTTTAGAGTTTGTTATAGAAAATATGAAAGAGTTAAGGTTGTGGATTAATGTCGTGTTAAAACAAGTCAAAATTGTTTAAGTAAAAACATCAAAGGCTTATCTTTAAAGGCAAGCATTAAAGTCCGTCTGTACAATCTTATAAATCTGTTAAAATCGGTTTAAAATTGAGTTTAAAGTAAATACAAAAAAGGTTTTACAGTTGCCTCTCAACGAATTAAACTTGAATACAAAGAAAAGCTTTAATAGAGAAATATGCTCTTTTTCTAAAGATCAACTGACTAAAACTGTTATAAAACTTAAAAGCTCTCTTATTTTTCTATTGCTTTCCTTAAAAAGCGTTTATTTACTTTTGAGAAATTATTGTTTTTGTCTAACTTTTTAAAAGCTATTTTATATATAAAATGCAAGTTTGAAAGCTTCGTTCTATTTAACCTTTAAAATCCAGTTTTAAGTTTAATTTATAAAAATAAAAGCTTTTTATAAAGACACTTTATATAAATTGATAGCTTTCTATCGCTCTTTTGCTTTCTCTCTTTTAAAAGCTAGTTTTCTTAAAAGCTTTTTAATTTTTAACTTGAATTCGTTTTGTATTAAAGCTTTAAACGTTTAGATTTTCTTTTATATAAATTGCTTTTGCTTAAGTGTAAAAAAGTTTATTGATGATTGGACAAGTTTGTTTTCTAAGCACATTGAAAGCTTAAGTTCATTTAAAGCGTTATTAAGCTTTTTTCCTCTCTTTTGCTTACCAGCAAGAGATTTCTTTAGAAAGGTTCAAGTTTTCAACTTTATTTAGAACTGCAGCGTTAACTAAAGTTTAACTGTATGTTTTAAAGCTCTTAAGCAAAGAGTTAACTTTTCTCAAGAGATTAGAGTTTAAAGAATTGTTAAAATTATCGCTCTCTTTTGCTTACAAGTTGTTATATCTTATGAAAAGTTTTAGTTCTAATGGCTGTTTAAAAATAAGTATCATTAACTAAAGTTTATTTCTTTGTTTAACTTTGTTTTAACTCTTTTCATATTCTTTGCCTCTTTATGACATTAAAGCAAAGAGATTTCTTATGAAAAGTTACGGTTTTAAACTGTGTTTAAAAAAGTAGCTTTAACTAAAGCTTTTAAATGAAGAGTTAAGTTGTTTAGATAATCTCGCTCTTATTTGCTTTAAAGCAAAGAAATTTCTTTTAAAAAGTTAAGGTTTTAAACTCTATGAAAACTTTCCTTTGGTTTTTTCTTTTAAATCTTCATTTTTTTCTAATTAAAAGAATTTTTTTGCGGCTTTTTAAAAAAGGAAACTTCTTGTTCTTTAAAATGGGTGTAATCAAGTATGTTAAAGAAATCTGTTTGGTTTTTTTCAAAAATTTGGCTTTATCATTGGAAAGTAATTAAAATGTTAACATATTGCCTTTAAAAGCGGCTTAAATCATACATATAAGTATTACCAAACATATTTAACAAAAAAGTAATAATAAGTAATTTTTAAGACATGATGATGGATTAATTTTCCAAAAAAAAAAAAACAAAGAAAACTATGTTTTAAACAAATCCCTACACAATATTGTTAACTTAATAATGATTAAGCAACATTACTAAGCAAAAATTCATAAAAAACAATATTCTTAATAAAAAGAAACTAATAATTAAAGTAAAATATTTATTTTGATTTAGAACTGTTCACAAAATAAAAAGGAAGTTAAACAACTTAATTAAAAATAATAATTTTTAATTAATTTTCAAAAGAAATAAAAAATTAGCTGCTAAAAACCAAAACAGAATTCAAGTGTTTTGTTCATACAACTTGAAAATGAAATGTTTGTACAACATTAAATCAAAATTCAATTGTTTTTCAAGTGTTTGTTTGTTTGATTTTTGCAGTGGTTTTTTATGAGGGTTTTTTTTAATTTATGGCTTTTTTTCATAAAAATATTTTTTTTTTTAAATTTTCTTAGACTTTTTTGACACTTACACATGCTGTTTTGACACGTGTATAAACTTCCGTTAATTGTTTATGTGTATTAAAAAAAAAAAATATATACACATACATGTATTTTTAATCTTAAGTATCAAGAGTGAGTTCAGCTTTATCCTGAGTGATAATGGCTTTACAGGACAATTTCTATTGTAATTAATGATTGTAGTCTCTGTTGTAAATATTACTTATAAATGTATAAATTTATATAGATTTACAATCCATTTTATATTCTATAACGATCCTAGCAACGTCCTTCTATCCGCCTACATATGTCCGTCTTTCCTTTATGTTGAATGCTAGCTGGGATTAATAGAAATTAGTTCAGTTCTAGTTTAGTTCAGTTCTTGTTCAGTTCTAGTTCTAGTTCAGTTCTAGTTCAGTTCTAGTTCAGTTCTAGTTCAGTTCTAGTTCAGTTCTAGTTCAGTTCTAGTTCAGTTCTAGTTCAGTTCTAGTTCAGTTCTAGTTCAGTTCTAGTTCAGTTCTAGTTCAGTTCAAGTTCAATTTTAGTTCAGTTCTATTTAGTTCTTGTTTAGTTTTGGTTAAGTTCTCGATCAGTTCTAGTTTAGTTCAACGCTCATAATTGACTCAAAACTGTAAATGCAGCCGTAAAATTTTAAGAAACTTTCTTTTTTAACTTTATTCAATTAAATTTGTTTAAAAATCTTAAATTTCTCACTTAATTTTCAAACAATTTTAAGCAATTTGTATGTTGTTTTTTGTTTTTTTCCATGCATTTTCTCTTTGCCTCAAGAATTTATAGCTTCAAAAATTTAACTGTCATTTGCAGTTGTTTTTACATACATACAAACATATTCTTGTTGTTTTTGTAGTAAAATTTTTGCCTTGGCTTTTATGTCTAGTATACGTACTAATAGTATGAGGCAACAAAAATAATTCCTTTTCATTCACATATCATATGATGATGATGACGCCATATTTGTTTTTGTAAAAGCCTTTTTTTGTATGCATGCAGCACAACATACTCAACTCAACAACAAATACAATACATACGTTAGAGTGTTCCTATTACAGCAGTAGTTGCTGATGTTGTTGTTGTTATTCCTGTTTTTCACAGACTCCTTTTTGTTTTCATGCGCTCAGACTCAGGCGAACAAAATACAAACACAGTGTAAACCAGAAAATAACGGTAAATATACTTGAGAGTAAATTGCAGGGAAAAACAACAGCAGTAAACAAGGTGTTTTTGATAAAACAATTATTTTTCACTCATACTTTTTGAAAAAAACCCTTTAACAAGGTTGTTTTTGAAAATAAACATGTTCAGGCAGGCATTCATATGCATTTAAAAGCTTTAACTTTAAAGAGGGAGGGGGGTAGAAAGTTAACAAAACTCCCCTTTTTTTAAACAAAAGTTTAAACAACAAAAATGTTGTTAAATTTATCACAACAACCGAAGAAAAAAACACAAAACAGGAGTCTGCATTTAATAATACAACAAAGCCTGCAAGTTAAACAAAAAGTTCAATGGTCAATGGGGCAACAACAACTACAACAAACAAAAACCCAGGGCTACCACAGTTTTTAACTTGTTGTTGTTCTTTTTGTTTCAGTAATACAGTTTTTTAAATATAATTTATTTTACTATAAATTGGCAAAAGTTTTTTTATCTCTTTTTTAAAGTATTTTTTATGATTATTTTAATTTTCCTGACTTTTTGTTTAACGTTTTTTTCCTTTGGACAACCACAACTTTTGGTTTTATTATTACCTTATTATTTTTTTGTTTCTGTTGTTTAAAGCAATTATTGGTTTTTATTTGCCGTTAAAAAAGTAGGCGTTATTGTTAATTTATAATTATGCAAATTGTTTTAAAACAAACTTGGTTTGTAATGAATGGCAAATGTATGGAAATACATTTATTATGAACGGGATTTTAAATGTTTTTTAAATTGCAATTATGATTTTTGTTTTTGGTTAAACAAAAGGTCCTTGTATAAAGCAGTTTGGTCATTTAATTATTAAAGTTTTATTGTGTTAATAAATTTTAAATAATAATGTGTTTACTTGTTAAAAAAAAAGATGAAGAAAAATTTCAAGTTTTTTAAATGGTTTTTGGTAAAAAAATATATTATTTTAATTTTTTTTAACTTTGAGTTTTTTTAGTTCCAGTTTAGTTATCAGCTCTAGTTTAGTTCTGAATCAACTCTATTTCAGTACTAGTTCAGTTCTAGTTCATTTATATTTCAGTTCTAGTTTATTTATATTTCAGTTCTAGTTCAGTTCTAGTTCAGTTTTAGTTCAGTTCTAGTTTAGTATTAATTCAGTTCTAGTTCAGTTCTAGTTCAGTTCTAGTTCAGATCTAGTTCAGTTCTAGTTCAGTTCTAGTTCAGTTCTAGTTCAGTTCTAGTTCAGTTCAGTTCTAGTTCAGTTCTAGTTCAGTTCTAGTTCAGTTCTAGTTCAGTTCTAGTTCAGTTCTAGTTCAGTTCTAGTTCAGTTCTAGTTCAGTTCTAGTTCAGTTCTAGTTCAGTTCTAGTTCAGTTCTAGTTCAGTTTTAGTTCAGTTCTAATTCAGTTCTAGTTCAGTTTTAGTTCAGTTCTAGTTTAGTATTAATTCAGTTCTAATTCAGTTCTAGTTCAGTTCTAGTTCAGTTCTAGTTCAGTTCTAGTTCAGTTCTAGTTCAGTTCTAGTTCAGTTCTAGTTCAGTTCTAGTTCAGTTCTAGTTCAGTTCTAGTTCAGTTCTAGTTCAGTTCTAGTTCAGTTCTAGTTCAGTTCTAGTTCAGTTCTAGTTCAGTTCTAGTTCAGTTCTAGTTCAGTTCTAGTTCAGTTCTAGTTCAGTTCAAGTTCAGTTCTAGTTCAGTTCTAGTTTAGTTCTAGTTCAGTTCTAGTTCAGTTCTAGGTCAGTTCTAGTTCAGTTCTAGTTCAGTTCTAGTTCAGTTCTAGTTCAGTTCTAGTTCAGTTCTAGTTCTTTTCTAGTTCTGTTCTAGTTCTGTTCTAGTTCTGTTCCAGTTCTCTTCTAGTTCAGTTCTAGTTCTGTTCTAGTTCAGTTCTGGTTCAGTTCTAGTTCAGTTCTAGTTCTGTTCTAGTTCTGTTCTAGTTCTGTTCTAGTTCTGTTCTAGTTCTGTTCTAGTTCTTGTTCAATTCTAGTTCAGTTTTAGTTAGTAAAACTTTGTCCTTAAAAAAAATGTCTAAATAATTTGCATAAATTTTTAACCACTTGTTGCTTTTGTAGTACAAAAACTGTCACAACTTTCAACACAAAATTAACCTTGATTACACCTAATCACCGGTTTGTTAGTTTGATACTCTTCTTTTTATAGTTTTTACTCTATTAAAATGAATTTTTATGAAAAACAAACTAAAACCATAAAAAAAGCCATAACATTTAACATACTTTTTCCAGTTCTCTCCTCTAGAGTTCTAAAACACTTTACAGCAGAGTCATTAAAATGAAGTTTAGCAAAAAAAAAAAAAAAGTAAATAAAATTGCACTCAACATGAAGTTAACAAAGCAAACAACTAATTATATTTGCATTTTGCAAGAGGGAAAAAGGAAGGAAAAATGGGGAACATTTTTTAATATTAAACAGAAATTTAACTTGTAAAGTGAATAAATTTAAGGATTTTTTTTAATAATACTAATTTTTTTTGTTATTTTGATGAAAATTTCTTTTTTGCTTTTGTCATTTTGATTGATGACTTTATTATTTTGTTGTGTCATTTGTTTGTTGTTTTTAGCTCATCTTCCTGTTTTCAGTATTTGACTTGCAAAATCATTTTTATTTTTTTTGTCATCTTTTTAAAGCAGTGTTTGTGTTTGAAAACTCATTATTATCCTTCTGAGAATTGTATTGGGCATGAAATTTTAAAACAAAGGACAGGTTTGTTTTATTGTTTTTAAAAGAATTTTAACCTTTTTTCTCTTTGTGTGTGAAAAATAAAGTAACACAAATTAGTTACGCAGTTACGTTAGCATTGCATTTAAAATAAGGTTTTCTTAAAAATTTCCCAAAAAATAAAACAATTTTTCTCTAATATTTTCTAAAATACTTTTAATTTAAAATTTTTCAAAAAATATTTAAAATTTAGCTTTATACGAAACACCCTGTTGAAAACTATTTTAATTCCCTTTTAAGGGTGAACAACATTTTCCCCTCGAACCACATTAAATGCACTTTGTTATTGTCGCTTGTGAATTTCTCAATAATAAAGCGTAACTAACAAACCTTGTTTGTTTACAAATGTCAAAATAGTAAGCATTTAAATTTATTTTTTTGTCCATATAATTTTTTAACAAACTCATTATAATATCAAAGTATTAGAAAATAAACAAAAAGTGATAATAATAATGACGATGATGATGGTGGAAAGGGTTGTTTTGTAGCCATTTTTCTTTATTTATTAACATTTTAGGGGAGGATTTTGTTAAAGGATGACATTTTCCACATTGTCTTTAAACTACATGTTGTTGTCTAGTTTTATTAACTGTTGAAGCCTAATGTTGCGTGGTTTCAGCCGATTAGTAGTTAAAAAGGGAGAAAAAAGTATGTATAATAAATTTGTTTTGGAAAAGATATACATAAATGCAGCTTATTTAAAATCGGTCGATATGCAACTGTTTTTAAAATTGAAATTTTAACAAAAGAATAAAATAGAAGGCGTTACTGTACGTACTGTTGGTAAAAAAGGGTTTATTTTTTCGAAAGAGAAAGGATTAAATTTTTTTATTATTTAGTTTTATAAAATAAGGAATTTTAACAATTTTTCTATGTTCTTAAACAACATGGTCCCTTCGACTGCTATAATTAACTAGAATTGCAATAGGACTAAACAAGAACAGAACTAGAACTGAACTTGAACTAGAACTAGAACAGAACTAGAACAGAACTAGAACTGAACTAGAACTGAACTAGAATTGAACTAGAACTGAACTAGAACTGAACTAGAACTGAACTAGAACTGAACTAGATCTTTGTGTGTGAAAAATAAAGTAACACAAATTAGTTACGCAGTTACGTTAGCATTGCATTTAAAATAAGGTTTTCTTAAAAATTTCCCAAAAAATAAAACAATTTTTCTCTAATATTTTCTAAAATACTTTTAATTTAAAATTTTTCAAAAAATATTTAAAATTTAGCTTTATACGAAACACCCTGTTGAAAACTATTTTAATTCCCTTTTAAGGGTGAACAACATTTTCCCCTCGAACCACATTAAATGCACTTTGTTATTGTCGCTTGTGAATTTCTCAATAAAAAGCGTAACTAACAAACCTTGTTTGTTTACAAATGTCAAAATAGTAAGCATTTAAATTTATTTTTTTGTCCATATAATTTTTTAACAAACTCATTATAATATCAAAGTATTAGAAAATAAACAAAAAGTGATAATAATAATGACGATGATGATGGTGGAAAGGGTTGTTTTGTAGCCATTTTTCTTTATTTATTAACATTTTAGGGGAGGATTTTGTTAAAGGATGACATTTTCCACATTGTCTTTAAACTACATGTTGTTGTCTAGTTTTATTAACTGTTGAAGCCTAATGTTGCGTGGTTTCAGCCGATTAGTAGTTAAAAAGGGAGAAAAAAGTATGTATAATAAATTTGTTTTGGAAAAGATATACATAAATGCAGCTTATTTAAAATCGGTCGATATGCAACTGTTTTTAAAATTGAAATTTTAACAAAAGAATAAAATAGAAGGCGTTACTGTACGTACTGTTGGTAAAAAAGGGTTTATTTTTTCGAAAGAGAAAGGATTAAATTTTTTTATTATTTAGTTTTATAAAATAAGGAATTTTAACAATTTTTCTATGTTCTTAAACAACATGGTCCCTTCGACTGCTATAATTAACTAGAATTGCAATAGGACTAAACAAGAACAGAACTAGAACTGAACTTGAACTAGAACTAGAACAGAACTAGAACAGAACTAGAACTGAACTAGAACTGAACTAGAATTGAACTAGAACTGAACTAGAACTGAACTAGAACTGAACTAGAACTGAACTAGAACTGAACTAGAACTGAACTAGAACTGAACTAGAACTGAACTAGAACTGAACTTGAACTGAACTAGAACAGAACTAGAACAGAACTAGAACAGAACTAGAATAGAACTAGAACAGAGCTAGAACAGAACTAGAACAGAACTAGAACAGAACTAGAACAGAACTAGAACAGAACTAGAACAGAACTAGAACAGAACTAGAATAGAACTAGAACAGAACTAGAACAGAGCTAGAACAGAACTAGAACAGAACTAGAACAGAACTAGAACAGAACTAGAACTAGAACAGAACTAGAACAGAACTAGAACAGAACTAGAACAGAACTAGAACTAGAACAGAACTAGAACAGAACTAGAACAGAACTAGAACAGAACTAGAACAGAACTAGAACAGAACTAGAACAGAACTAGAACAGAACTAGAACAGAACTAGAACAGAACTAGAACAGAACTAGAACAATACTAAAACTGAACTAGAACAGAACTACAACAGAACTAGAACAGCACTAGAACAGAACTAGAACAGAACTGGAACAGAACTAGAACAGAACTAGAACAGAACTAGAACAGAACTAGAGCAGAACTAGAACAGAACTAGAACAGAACTAGAACAGAACTAGAACAGAACTAGAACAGAACTAGAACAGAACTAGAACAGAACTAAACTAGAACTGAACTAGAACTGAACTAGAACTGAACTAGAACTGAACTAGAACTGAACTAGAACTGAACTAGAACTGAACTAGAACTGAACTAGAACTGAACTAGAACTGAACTAGAACTGAACTAGAACTGAACTAGAACTGAACTAGAACTGAACTAGAACTGAACTAGAACTGAACTAGAACGGAACTAGAAATGAACTAGAACTGAATTAGAACTGAACTAAAACCAAACTACAACCAAACTAGAACTTAACTGAACATTTGTTTGAAACAAATTTGAAAAAAGTATTTCACGAATTTGAATCCTTTAAAGTATTTGCCTAAATTAAAAAAAAATGTGTTTTTTTTTTGTTAAATATTTCTCTTGAAAAAATAACTTAAACTGTCATAATTTAAAAATTAATTTTAGCAAAATCTAAAAGTAACGCCCTTTGGCTACCTTTTTTTGTTTGCACCAAAAAAACATATTTCAAATTCTTGCAAGAATATTTTTATAATGAAACAGAAGAAAACAAAACCAAGTTTCTTTAAGAGAAATATTTAAACATTTTTTGTTCTGCTCACTAACTGAAAGGTATCATAAGCACAAACCAAAAAAAAAAACACCAAAGAAATCAAAGCAAACGCCAAAAAAACTTTAAATATAAAACAGATCAGCTACAGACAAACCATAAAATTAAACTGTCAACTTGTATAAATTCAAAAGAAGTTTAACATTTTTTTAAAAAAAGATATATATACAAATATCATGCTATATAAGCCAAAGAAAATCCCTGACTAATCTTTTAAAGAAAGAAATAAAAAATAAAATTTTTTTTGTTGTGCTACAGATGTTAACAAAAATTTTTAGTTTTTAAAAAAAATCTTGCTAAAATGTTAATTTTAAAATCTTTGTGACATGTTAACATAATTTTAAACACATACACACACACATGTGCTCTAAAGCTTTTAACATATTTGGCAATAATATAATGACAAAATTTTTTTTGTTAAAAAAAAAAATTCTTACATTAACGCTTCAACGCCTTTGAGATTATTTTAACCTAAATAGTTTTACAGCCTTAAAAAATAAACTCAATTAATAAAATAAACATTTCTTTGTTTTTGTTTTTATAGTTTAAAGCAATGTAATCAAATTTGACAGTTGTGACATTTAGAAAATTCCTAAATAGCAGACAATTTTCTTAAAATAGCTGTGGATTCTTTGTTTTTTTTTTTTTTTTTTTTTTTTGAATTTTAAAGTGTTTTATATTTTGACAGTTTGTTTTAGGAAAAAATCTCATATTACATATAAATCTTGGAAATTGTTAAGTAATAAAGGGTTTAAACTAGGTTTAAGGTTTGTTTTAATTAAAAAACAAACGGTAGCAATTTTAAATTAATGATGAGAATATTTTTTGTTTAAAATTTTTTACTTTTAAAATTGTTTGTTAATCTGTAAGTTAATCTGGAGATTGTGGGTTTAACTGGAGATTAATTAAAGTTTAAGTAATGTATAACTGTAAATTTTTGTTTAAAACAAGCTTTTAATAGAATTTTTGTTCACTTTTAAAATTTTTATTTTTTACAAAATGTTAAGAAACTTTGACTGTAAGTTAATCTGTGGATTTACTGAAGTTTAAGTTATAAATAACAAGGCTGGGTTTAGAAGAAATGGAATTTTTTGTTTATAATAAAATTTTCAAGCTTTAACTTGCAATTTTAAAGTTTTTCAAAACTTTTATTTCCAAAAACCTTTTAAAAACATTGATTCTTAATCTGAAGATTATTTAAACTTTAAGAAAGCTAAGTTTAGCATAGAATTAACACTTATAATTAGATTTAATCAATCTTTAAGATCCATTTGTTTAAAACGAAAGTTTACTGCAAAAGAGAAACTGTTCTCTTAGTCTAAATAAGCTTTTAAGCTTTCTGAACAACCAGAAAACTTAATTCCTTCTCCAGCTCTTTGTTTAAGTCTGAGCTTCTCGTTAGACAAATATATATGAGCTTTCCGCCTTGTTTGAGTTCTTAATCACTTTTGTGTTTGCTTTTGCTAAAGCTTTAGATAAATTATCCTTTCTTTTTGTTAAATATGCTTTTCTTTTTTATAAAGCTAGCTTATGCTTTATTAATTCCTTCTTTCTTAGCTTTTGCTAAAGCTTTATTCAATTTTTATTACTTTTTATGCAGCCACAAGCTTATGCTTTATCAAATCCTGCTTTCCTTTGCTTTTGCTAAAGCTTAAGAGTGAGATAAAGAAGCTTTCTTACATGCTTCGTTTGCGTTTAATACAAAGTTCAAAGTTTTGTAATATTAAATACTTTTCTCTTAACTTTGGCTTAAGTTTTTAAAAGACATTTTCTTAAAGTGTGCTACATAAGCTTTTTGACATGATTTCCTTGCTTTTTGCCAACAAGAGAGTTTGAAAAGAAAGTTAAAAAATAATTTTGCTCAATTGCTTGAGTGTTTGTTTGCACATCTAGTTAAAGTGTTAAAAAAGCTTTCTAATATGATTTGTTGTGCTTTTTTAAGAAGAGAGCTTGAAATCACAAAGTTATTTTGCTTAATTGCTTGGGTGTTATTAACTTATGTTAAAGTTAAAACAATTTTGTTATTTCAAGCTGAGAAAACTGTTAAGCTTTTACAGAAAATTTTAAATAAATCTCTAACTAAACATAGAAGAGTTTAAGCTTATTTTAAGTTTAAAACATGATTATCATAGCTTTATCAAAAAAGAGAGTTCTTAAGCTAACAACAAAAGCAACTAGAAAATGTATCTTAGGTCTTATTTTAATATCTATAAAACTACTTTTAGTGATAATGCAGTGTTAGATAAAACAGTGTTCAATCAAATTACTAAAAGCAGTGATTTACTTTAGCTTTCAGTAATTTTATATTCTTTATAAATCTATAAATTTTATTAACTCTATTAACTACTGTTCGTTAACAATGAAAACAACAACTTCTCAATAAAATGACATCATTATTAAACAAAATTCTAAAGACCCCACCTTAAAATGCTTATCAAACATCAAAAGAAATCTTGTTAAAATTGACAAGTTATAAACAAACAAAAAAACTCAAGAAAATCAAGATAAATTGTTTAAGATAAAAAAAGAGTTAATTTCTGTAAAAATAAACAAACAGTTATCTTGATGACATTTTAATATAGGAAAAGACAAAAAGAAAAATATCTCTGCTAAAACACTACACGTAAGAAAAAGTCCTTAAAACAGCTTAGGATTTTTAAAAACAAAATTCATTCATGTTTTTCTTTTCTTCTTTTTTTTGAAAATAAAGCAGATCATGTAAATACTTAACATTTTGCAAAAAAAAAAAAAGATCTTTTACTTATCTCTAATATATCATCTGCTCTATTTACAATTTTTAAAGATTTTCTGTTTAACTATCTAAAACCTTTGGCATTTTGTATATCATTTGATAACAATATACTTACTTATTTACCTGCTTTATAGTATAGAAGAAGTAGAGGGTTTCCTTTCCTTTTTTTCTCTTTGATTTTAAGAATCTTCTTAAATCTTTATTGTTTGTTTGCGTGTTTGTATTGAGCTGGCTAATCTTTATGTTTTTTTGTTTATTATTTTTTTCTACTTCTTTTATTTTTGACATTCAATGCATATTTTGTTACCTTTTTTTTTGTATATTCCTCTTATAATTTTACACACTTCATTTGCCTTATAAGTAATGTATATCTCGTTGACAATGAGGCTTAAAAACACTTCATAGACTTATTGTCTCGTTTCAACAGTTTCCTTATTTTCATTTTCTTGGGTTTTTTGTCCTCCTTTTACTTATCTTGGTTTGGTTTGGTTAGTGTTTTGTTATAATACTTTTGCCTTTGACTGTTGCTTGTTCTACTGACTGGCTGACTGGCTGCCGCTATTGTTAATGATGATACTCTACTTTAAATGTCATCTTAAATAACACTAATAAGTAGGAAATATATTCCAAAAATAAAAAGAGGTCCTTTGTTAATAGTTGCAAATATGTTGTTTGCTTTCATAGTTAACACGTTTCGTTTTAAAATAGTGTTTTTAAAAACTTCTTAAAAGAAAACTAGTTACTTTTATTTAATTATCATTAATGTGTTTGATTTAAGCCTAATCCGTTCTTATTTTAAGCAAGAATGTTCTACATTAAAGAAAAAGCTTTGTAAATCATTGCTGCAAGGTTTTATGTTGAAAAAGAAAGCTTTTGCAAAGCTTGCTTTAACGTTATATTTCAAAGAGAGATATAGAGAACTTGCTGTATACTTATAGTTTAAAGAAAAAGAGAGATTTGAACAGGTTTGCTGTAAAGTTTCTTTAACTTTACAGCAAGCCTGTTAAAGAGAGAGAGAGAGAAAGTAAGAGCTTTTAAAAAACCTGTTATAGATGTTACATCTATAAAGAAAAGTAAACCAAATTTTGAACTTTAAAGTAAAAACTATTTTACTTGTTATTATTAACTCAAAGCAAGCTTTTTAAAAAAGCTATTATAATTGTAAGAAAATATATTTTAGAGAAAGCTCTTAAGAAAAGCCGTTTTAAAAACAAATGTTTGTTGTTGTTTTAATAGTTCAAATCAAGCTTTTTTTATATATCAGAAACTGTTAAAGAGAAAGCTTTGAGCAAAAGCCCTTTTAATAACTAATGTTTGTTGTTGTTATTGTAAAAGAAAACATTTACCTAAAAAGCGTTATTGTAATCCAAAAAAAAGCTGCCATTTAAGTTAATTAAAAGTGAATTTTGAAGTAAATTTTTTTTTTATAATTTTAAAAGCTTTAGATTTTCACTTTTGAAATTTCATAGATTTATTATAACAAGAAGAACCTAAACTTAAACATTTTTAAGAAAATTTGTAAAATATTTTAATAAGAATTAATTTCGTTTTGCTTGAACTCAAGCTTTTAAAGTTTTCATCATTAGAGAATGATAAATAAGTTTGAAACTTTTATATTATAAGCTCTTTGACTAGTTTGTAAGTTTAGCTTTCTCTCTGTTTCACTTTTCTTAAGCTTTTAAAGCACTTATTGTTAGGGAGAGCTTGCGCGTGTTCTAAGGCAATAAAACTTTTTTTACTTTTCAGTGTTTTAAAGCTTGGAGTGTTTAACTAGTGATTTTTACTCTATTGCTGTGATGTTGTTTGCTTAAAAAAGAAAACTATTATAGAAAAAAAGCTTTTGCTAAAAACCAAGTTAAAACTTGTTTAACCTAAATAGAAATGTTAAAAATACACTAAATAGAAAATATTTTAAAAAAAGATTTTGCTTTCAACATTTCAATCTTTTACTAATTACCTTTTAAAAAGAATGATACAAAAAAAAACTATCCCTTATTTTGCTTATAACTATCAACACTCTATTAAACTGTTTTTAAATTATTCATGTGTAAAATTTGATATCTTTGTTGTTATTTATTTATTTTTTCTTTCCTTTTCACTAAACACCCTAGTTCTAATATTTCGCCCAAAAAAAAAAGAATTGCATAAGGGAAGATTTGTATGAATTGTATGAAAAATGAAAAATCATAAAACCACAAAATATTTTAGCTGGAAAATATATGTGAGGCTGGTAGCACATAAATACTATAAACACCACAGTATTCAACAAAGAAACTGACCCCAATTGTCAATTATTTACGTATCACTTGACAGCAGGACTATTTTTTTGGGATTGGGTATTGGAAAAGATAGATAGGCAGACAGTTGGAAGGACTTAATAACATCCTATAAATCTTTAGTAAAATCATAATATTTTAACGGTTTTTTGGGAGGTAAAACAAAAGGGAAAAACTATCCCTTATGAAAACAAATATTTTGCATATTTAAGTATTTAAATTATTAGATTTAGTAGCTAAATGCTGGGAAATTATAAGAAAATTTTAAAATTTTTTATAAATTTATATAAATATCTGGCAACTCTTAGCAAAGTAGAAGAGAAGGAGGAGGTTTTGTTAAACTTTTGAAACATGGTTAGTTAAACCTGGTTCATACTACGAAACTTTTGATTTTGTCTTTAAGAGAAAGAGATAGTTAATATTTCTTTCTCTTTCTCTCACACACAAAAATCAAAAGTTTTCCAGTGTGAACCGGGACTTAAGTGTAAAAATGTAAACAAACTAAAAACCAAGCTGCCACATTTTCCTTTAACATTTAACCCTCCAAACAAAAGTGGCCGTTTTTTTTTTTTGTTCCCTATCTCTCTCTTTCTAAAGGTTAGCCTCTTCCGGCTTAAAAAAAGGAAACAACTGAAATCTTTTTTTGTCACTTAAATTGTCATTAATATTAAAAAACAAATGCAATTCTAATAATAGCAGTTAACAGCTACTGTTGTCTGTCTGTATGTATGTCTGTCTATCCGCCTATCTGTCTGTCTGTCTGTCTTTTTTTAAAGCATTGTTGCCAAAAAAAAACAATAAAAATTGTCAAAAATGTATAAATAAGAAACAAAAAAAAAAAAAAAGAATATTTCAAATGCCAAAACTGACAAATAAATATAAATATTTTATTATCAATTGTTCTTTTCTCGTTTTATTTGTTATAAGCTATAGAAAAATGGGGAGGTTTTTAAAACCCTGTATTAATTTCACAAAAATTGCGCAGCTCTTTTGTATTGGTATACTATATCTGTATATAAATGTATGTATGAGTGTGTTGACACTTGAATTGAGGATTTAGCCAGGGAAATAAATTAATAATGATTTATGATGGTGTTGATATTTAAGGATATACATATACATATAAATAATTTCTTTAATGAAATATATAAATGTTTAAATTTGAAAACAATTAATTATTTAAATGAAAGTTTGTTTTAAACTGGTTTTTGTTTTTATAAAAAAAAAACAAATATAATTTCAAATGATTCATTTGTTCATTTTATTTTGCATTTAGTCTGGCTTTGTTAATAATTAATGATGTTAAATAAAGAAATTAAGATTGATTATGAATTATTAAGGAAAAAGCTTTTGATTAGTTTTTGCAGTAGAAAGAGTTAAAAAAACTTAAAAAAACTTTAAAGAAGTAACTTTAAAATATTTGAGAAAATAAAAAGATTTTTAAATAAAATCTTTAAAAAAAGCTTTAAAATGTTAAATATTTCCTCAAAATCATCTGCCTCTCCTTTCAAACATTAAGCTTAAGCGTTTAAAGAGAGATGAACAATGAACTATCTCTGTTTTAAAACTGTTTTAAAACTTCTCAATTGCTGCATTGTTGTTAAGCTTTTAAAAGCTGTTGTTTAGTTTGAGCTCCTTAATTGTTTCTTTAACATCTATAAGCTTAAATACATAGTTGTTGTAATTTATATGATTTTTAAACTCTCTGAGCTTTTTATACATATCAAAGCTTATTTACTTATGAAAGGAAGACAGCTTTTTCGTTTTTTACTTAATTTAAAGCTTTCTTAATATGTAAAAGTTTACGTTTAAGTGAGAGTAAGAGATTTTGTTATTTTTCTTTTACTACTCAATTGCTTAGTGGTTTTTTTATTAGTAGAAAGTTTAATAACTTTACTTAAGCTTAAATTAAAGTTTATCACTGTTTTAAAGCTTTCTATATATGTAAGAGTTTACATATAAGTGAGATGAAGAGAATTTCACTTTGTTTCTTGATTTAAAAGCTTTGAGAATGTTTTTTTTTTTCAATTGCTTAGTGGTGGTTTCTCGGTAGAAAGTTTTTACAACTTCATTTAGGTTTAAACTAAAGCTTATCACTGTTTTAAATCTTTCTAAATATATAAAAGCTTATGTATAAGTGAGAGGAAGAGATTTTCACTTTTTCTCTTGTTTTAAAAGCTTACAGCATGTTATTTTTCTTTTGCTACTCAATTGCTTAGTGGTTTTTTATTAGTAGAAAGTTTATTAACTTTATTTAAAGCTTTCTATATATGTAAGAGCTTACGTTTAAATAAGAATAAGAGATTTTCACCTTTTCTCTCGTTTTAAAAGCTCAGAGCATGTTATTTTTCAATTGCTTAGTGGTTGTTGCTTAGTAGAAAGCTTATTACTGTTCTAAAGCTTTCTATATATGTAAGAGCTTACGTATAAGTGAGATGAAGAGATTTTCATATTTTTTCTCGTTTCAAAAGCTCAGAGCATGTTATTTTTCAATTGCTTAGTGGTTGTTTGTTAAAATACCATTGTATAAGCTTAAATTGAAGCTTTTCTTTTAAATATGTTTAAATTTATAAAGGAAATTTATAAAAATATAAATATTAGTTAATATTTAAGTAATTTCTTAAAGATTTTGTTCCGAAAACATAGTTATTTTATAAAGTTTTTGTTTTCTTTATGATTAGTTTGTTATACTCAAAAAAACTCATCTTAATGACTTTTCTGCCAACTTATCTAAAATCTAAGACATTTTATATATATATATATTACCAACATTTATAACAAATAAAATACGCAAAATAAAAAATGAGAAACAAAATTATATTACATTTTCTAGCTAAAAGCTTAAGGGGAAAAAAATCGACAAAAAAAGAAAATATCCTTCTTTGATGATTGTATATGTATTTTAACTATAAATGAAATTGTCTACATTTGTTTTTGACAGGCTTAAATATGTATTTTCTTTATTACACACATACACACAGAAAAACGTATGTTTTTTTTTGTAACAAATAGCACAAATAGCACAGCCTTTAAACACAATAACAGTTGCCCCAGCCCCCTTCCTTAATATAGAAAAACATATGGCAACTTGTAATTTTGCTGTTTTTCCACAACTACCTTCCCCCCCCCTCAAACGCCCGTTTGTTATATAAAAACCACCCTTTTGTTAAATAGAAAATTTTTTCTGTTAGTGTAAGTTCAATTTATATAAATATTTTGTTTTCTCTCTCACTTTTTATTTCTTTCTCTCTCTCTTTTTTCAAATAACTGTTTTTTTAGTGTTTTGTTGTTAAAACTTTAATATGTTTATTATGCAAAATATTATTATAAATATTTTCATATTTTTTTTAACAAAAAAAAAAAAAACTTTATTTAATAAAAAATCCTTTAAAAGCCATTTTAAAGGATTTCTCTGTATAATGTGAATATTATGTAAAAGTATTAGAGAAAAAACCCAACAGCATAACGCGTAATATTATAAGCCTACCATTTGGGGGGAGAGGGTTTTTTGGGTTGTTGTTATAGCTTTTAAGCAGTTTATAAGGAAATGTTTTGTAAAAAAGGGGAGGTAGAGCTTAAAATGGGTGTGTTAATATATAAAGCTTTGGCGTTTGTTTGTTTATTTGCTTTTTAGAGAATTTATTCAAAACAATTTAAATGATTTGTTTAAATCTTTTAAAATGTTTTTGATTATATTTTTCTTGCTTTTTTTGTCTTCCTTTTTTGCTTTTTATAACTTTTTTTATATAATAACAAGTTTAAGGCAAAGAAGTTGGAAAGAGAGAGAGGGAGAAGGAGAAGGAGAGGGAGTTGGAAAGGCAGGCTTGGTTGCTGTTATTGACAGTTTTTTAAATGAAAGAAAATATGTTAAGATTTTAAGGGAAACCAGCAAATATTTCTGGAAATTTAAAGTTTTTGCAGGTTTAGTTAAATAAATTTTATTTAATTTTCTTTAAAATTTATTTAAAATTTATTATTAATTTATACTTGTTTTTTAAGGGTTTTTTTGTCTATTTTAAATAATTTTTAAATATATCATTTTAAAGTGTTTCTTTGTTTGTTTGTTTTAAACAATGTCTTGTCAAATGTCATTTCAAGTAAAACTCATAAATTATTAAGAGTTTGTATTTCTTTCTTTTTTCCTTCTTTCCTACCATTCTTATTCAAAAAAACCTATATTGTCTTGTTTTTTCGGTCAGACAGACAGACAGACAGACAGACTTTAAAAAGCGTTACAAAATAAATTTGCTTAAGGGCTGTTGTTAAATAAATTGTAATTAATTATAATAAAACAACAACAACAACTTCTTAAAAGAATAAATTAAAAGTTGAAACTTGTTAAAAAAAATAAAGAAATTTCTTTAATTTAATTAAAGAAAAATTTAACACAATTTTTCTTTTACTTAAAAACATGTTAAAGTTTGGCTTAAAACACTTTTTTAAAACTTCAAAGTTTTGTAGTTCAACTTAATATTTTTTTGTTTAAATAATAAAATCAATAAATACTTAATAATCCGCTTTAAAATGTCATAAAAAGAATAACTTTATACAATAAGTGTAAACAAAGCATACAAAACTACAATACGTGTGTGAACACAGCAAAAAAAAAATGCAATATGTGTGAACGGTGAAAAAAGCATACGAGAAATTTTAATCCTCAAGTGTTAAAAACATAAACTATTTAGCAGTTATTAAAGGTTTTTTATCCAAAATAAATAAATAAATAAATAAATAAATAAATAAATAAATATGAAATAAAAATAAAAAAAAAATAAAACAAAATTTTTAAAATTCAAAAAAGAAATATTTTAATTATATATTTAATTAAAACAATTAAAAAATTTATTAAAACAAAGTTTTTTCTTAAATTTAAAAATTTTCAAAAAAACATTTTTTTCCTTTTAAATAACTTCAATAAAATTACTTTAAAATTCCTTTTAATAAAATTCTTAGAATTTTGTCGCTTACATTTAAAGAAAAATTTCATAAATTTCTTTTGATTACAGAATTCCCAACACCTTTTCCATTATTATTATTACTATTATTACCCTAAATTATTAGTTTTTGTTTTCTTCTAGTTGTTAATCAATAAATTATACACTAGTTTTATTTCTTATATAATCCTTAAACCTTTGACCTTTTTACAGGTGTTATTACACCCTCTCTTGTTTTTGTGTTTAATTTAAACAAAAGATTTTTCTCTCTTTGACTTTTATTTATAATTTATGACCGTAGGTTTTTATAGTTTTTTATTATAGTTTATTCTTTTTTTGTTTTAATTTTAACAATGAGATCGTAAACATTTCAAATTTTTTTTTAGTTTATTGTTTAATATTGTATAAATACTTATTCACCTTTTTTCTTTTGATTCTAGTTTATTTGAGTTAATTGAAAGAAAAAAAAACAACAACATAAATATTGTCATTTGTTGATTTAAAAACATTTAAAATAAAGCCTTTTATAAAAATATCAAATTCTCTTTTTTTAAGTCCTTTACACTGTTTTTTTTTCGTTTAAAAGTTTCGTATTTTATTAACAATTTTCTTTAAATTTCTTTCCATTTTGTTCAAAATCCTTTGACCGATACTCTTGTTTAGTTTTTTTATTGTTTTCTGTTTTCACTTTTTCTTCTTACTCTCTATAGCACTTTTTTCTATACAGCTCTTTAGCATTCGCAGCAGCGAGAGATTGATAGTAGAAATATAAACTCTTTTACTCTTTACGATACTTAAGCTTATGACATTTTGTTGCTAAAGAGTTTTTTTCTAACTCCTTTTTTCACTCTAACTGCTTGCTTAAGTAAAGCTTTTGTTAAGCTTAGAGTCGCTCCCTGTATTCTCTATTTAACTGTTTCCTTGAATAATGACTCCCTCAGCTTAAATCGCTTTTATTTCTTTTGACTCTTTCTTATTGCTTTTCTTGTTTAAGTTTTTTTTTTTCTAAATCTAACTTTTACTCTTTCTCAGACTTGCTCTCATTTCCTTAAACTCACGATTATACTGTTTTTGTCATATAGAATCTGATTTTTTTTTTCTCTCTCTCTCTCTCTCTCTCTCTCTATCAGTTAGTGTGCTTGACATTAAGCTTTTCTTAAGGCTTAATATCGCTCTCATTTTCTTGCCGTAAAGTCTGATTCTAACTGCTTCTTATTCTCTCTCTATCTTTATTCAATTAATTCTAAATGTATACAAACTCAGTTTCAAATGCTTACGCTCTCTCTCTCTCTCTCCATCAGTTTAAGTAAAGCTCCTTTAAAGCTTTATGGCGCTCTCATTTCGGTCGTATAAAGTTTGAATCAAACTCCACTTTATACCCTTTCTCTTCTCTTTAATTTTATTTTAACTTTTTAAGTACAAACAGTCAGCCTTAAGCTCTAGATCTCCCTATTTCTCCTATTTTTACATAAAGCTTGTTTAAAGCTTTATGGTGCTCTCATTGCTGTTTTAGAAAGTTTAAAACAAACTCCTTGTTATTCCCTCTCTCTTTCTTTAACTCATTGCTATCTGACTGTATATGCAGTTAGCTGCAAACTTGTTTTCTCTCTTCCTCTCCCACTTTCCAACTGTCTACTGGCTTAAAGTTTATAAAGCTTGTTGAGTGCTACTCAATTGCTTAGTAGTTTTCATTAATAATAAAGCTTTTGTTGATCTATTGCTTAATGACATCTTATTGCTAAGATGTCGTTAGATTTCAAAGGGTTTTAAAATCTAAACTTAAACTTCTTTAAGATTTTTTTTATATAATTTAATACTATTTTTTACTTTTATTAAAAACTTTTTATTTTCCCATAAAATGGTTTCTTTTAAAGACTTTTTTAAAGTTCTTTTCCTCTTAAAGCTAATATTTAGTCAAACATTAAATAAACTTTCTTACCTGTATATGACATAAAAAGGCGCCATTGTGTTTTTTCTCTAACACTTTAGCATCATTAATCATGTTTTTGCTGGAATTTGCCTTAAATCTGCGAAAAACTAAAGCAAATTTATTTGCCCAAAACCAGGCAAATAAATTTGCTTAAAATTTAACAAATTTGTTTAACAAAATATAAAAATATAGTTAAATATATAATTTTTTAAATTAATTAACAACTAAACTAATTTATCTTATTTTATTATGTGTTTTTAGGTGAGAAACCATTTAAATGTGAACATGAGGGCTGTGATCGTCGTTTTGCCAATTCGTCGGATCGTAAGAAGCATTCGCATGTTCATACCTCGGATAAACCCTATAATTGTCGTATTAATGGCTGTGATAAATCCTATACTCATCCCTCGTCATTGCGTAAACATATGAAGGTAAGTTGTTATATATTTTAGAAATCTTAAAAAAAATAACAAAAACCCGACGGCTTTTTATAAAAAAAATAGTTCTTTATAATTTTATTAATTTTCATTTCTATTTACTTTTTTCTTTTCTCGTAGGTTCATGGTAATCTTGATGAAAAATCACCTTCTCATGGTTATGACAGCGAGGGCGAAGAGTCCTCTTCATCGAGTATTGTTACGGGTGGTGCTCAAACTCCACCCTCAGCCCGCCTAAACAGTGATAACTCTTCGATTAATGGCAGTTTGAATAAATCCTCTCCTCATTCGATTAAGTCGGAACCAACGGCTAACTCTAGCATGCATAGTGTACATTTGGGAGCCTCTTCCAGTGGCAGCAGTAGTACGGCTAGTAGTGGTCATCATACACAACAGCATAATGTCACCAGCCATCATAATCAGCAGCAGCAACAACAACAACAGCAGCAACAACAATCTTTAAGTTCTGGTCTACACAATCATCATCAACATCACCAGCAGCATCAGCATAATACACATCAACAGAATTCTGCCAAATCGCCTGCTTTACAATTGATGGCCTCCTCCGCCTATTTGCCACCACCCTTGGGACCTCCACCCTCATTAACAGCTGCTGGCTCTCATCATCATACGCATCATCATCATCATCAGGGTATGACAGCAGCAGCTGCCGCCGCTGCTGCTTCATCAGCCAGTGCAACAAATCCTGCTTCTATGTTGGTAACCGGTCATCATCATCCCAATCATCATTTGTTATATCATCCTGCCGCCCAACATCATGCTCCCACAGATTGGTATCATACCGCCGCTCCTGCCGCTGGGCCCGATGCCATGAATCCTTTAAATCATTTTGGTCATCATCATCACCATCATCATTTAATGCATCCCGGAGCTGCTACAGCTTATTAAATATAGCTTAGGCCAATTTATTGTTGAATTACTATTAAATTCTTTTTTTCTTTTGTAGGAAAATTAAAATTTTCAAAAAAAAAAAATCTAGATTTATAAAAAAAAAGAAAAGAAATCATACTACTATTGTGTGCTTAAGTGTTAAAACATTTCTCTCTCCTAACTCCTTAGTGTCTCAGAGATACTTTTAATTTTTAGCTCTTTAATATAAGTTTACTGCCCCCTCTCTCTCTCCCCTGCCCCCAACCATCACTCATCTCCTTGCTTTGTTTTCTCCGAAAACATTGACATTTTCTTCTTAAAAAAACTCTAACGTTTCCTATTAAGTTTAATTGTAAATTAAAGCCAAATATTTCCTTAAAAAAATATTATTAAAAATTCTTTAAAAATTCAAAAAAATATATACATTAAAATTAATTATTAATTAAATTCATAAATATATAATTATGAGCAAAAACCTTAATTAAATACCTGAAAATGAAATTTAAAAAATAATTCATAATTTTTAAAATTAAGTTTTTTTTCTTTTGTAAATATTTACTCTTTAACCCATTAAACGCCAAGGCAATTAAAAATAAAAAAAATTGAAATTCATTTATTTATTTGTAGTTAAATAGAGTTAAAGATTACAGAAAAAAACAAAAAAGTAAAA
>NC_060952.1:82485216-82486440 GCF_022045245.1 Lucilia cuprina
CTAGACTATAGACTAGACTATAGACTAGACCATAGACTAGACCATAGACTAGACTATAGACTAGACTATAGACTAGACTATAGACTAGACTATAGACTAGACTATAGAGTAATCTAGACTAGACTGTAGTGTAAAATAAACAGTCTATATACTAGACTATAAACTGGTTGATAGACTAGACTATAGATCAAGTAGTGGAGATGACTACAGTGTAGACTAGATTAAACTTAACTATAGACTAAACTAGAGATTATAAAATAATTTAGCCTATAGCCTAGAGTGTAGGCAAGACTATAGATTATGCTACAGACAAACCTATAGACGCGACTATAGACTTAACTACAGACTATTCTATATACCAAACTATGAATTATTCTGTAACCTAGACACTAAACCATGTTGTGAAGTTGACTATAGAGTAGACTAGACTGTGGTCCAAATAGAGTCTAGACTATAGTTTAGGCTGCAGACTAGAGTAGAGGATAGCGCAAGCTAACACAACTAAGCAAACTTTTACTCTTTGGCACAAAGTCAAATCTAACAACTTACTTTTCACTACAGTGTAGGGTACTTGTCAACTAACTGAAAAAGAAGTCTTTTAATTACAAACGAAATAAAAATGCAATTTTATTATTTTTTATGTTGTTTAATGATTGTTAAATATATTTCTTTAAACTTTTTTTTTTTTTTTTTTGTAATTTATTGCGTATTTTTGTTTGTTTTTTTTATGATGATGAGTAGTAGTAGGAGGGGGTGAGAAAACAGCATCATTTTTTGTTTTATTTTTTAACTTTAAAAACTAAGGCCGAGACTTTACGTATATATTTATATATATTAGAGGTTTTTATTATAATTTACATAATATGTTTTGTTATTTTTTTTCGAAAACTTTTAATTTTTTTTAGATTTAGTTTAATTTTTTTTAAGTTTTGTACTAATAAGCAGTTTTGTGTTTGTTTATAAACAATAAAAATATAGCAATTTTTTTAAGGTTATAAGTATTTATTTTAAAAACTAAAAAATAAATGAACTAAAACTTTAGATTTAAAAATATGAAATTATTTTACAAAATAATGAGGATTGAAGGAAAAATATGGGGGGAAATTTATAATTATATTTTAACCCATTCCCAGCCATTGTACTCGCTTGAGTACAGAAAAAAGGCAATATTTAAGAACGCGTAAATTTTTTAATACATGAAATTATGCAACGTGTCTTGTGGTT
>NC_060952.1:82486540-82489476 GCF_022045245.1 Lucilia cuprina
TAGTCTATAGTCTAGTCTATAGTCTAGTCTATAGTCTAGTCTATAGTCTAGTCTATTGTCTAGTCTATAGTCTAGTCTATAGTCTAGTCTATAGTCTAGTCCATAGTCCAGTTTATTATTGTCTATTCTAGTCTAGCTAGTCTATATTCTGCACTATAGCTTAGTCTACATTCTAGTCTATAGCCTAGTCTGTAGTTTATAGTCAAGTCTAGTCTATAGACTATAGTATAGTCTATGGTCTAGTCTATAGTCTAGTTTAGAGTGTAGTCTATAGTCTAGTCTATAGTATAGTCGATAGTCTAGTCTATAGTGAAGTCTTTAGTGTAGTCTATAGTCTAGGCTATAGTCTATAGCCTAGATTATATAGTCTAGTCTATAGCCTAGATTATATAGTCTAGTCTATAGTCTAGTCTATAGTCTAGTCTATAGTCTAGTCCATAGTCTAGTCTATAGTCTAGTCTATAGTCTAGTCTATAGACTAGTCTATAGTCTAGTCTATAGTCTAGTCTATAGTCTAATCTATATTCTAGTCTATAGTCTAGTCTATAGTTTTGTCTATAGTCAAGTCTATAGTCAAGTCTTAGTCTATTCTATCGTCTAGTCTATCGTTTAGTCTATGGTCTAGTCCATAGTCATGTCTATAGTCTAGAGTCTAGACTATGGTGGTGTTTTTAAAGTCCACTGTCTAGTCTATAGTCAAGTCTATAGTCAAGTCTATAGTCAAGTCTATAGTCTAGTCTATAGCCTAGTCTATAGTCTAGTCTATAGTCTAGTTTATACTCAAGTCTATAGTCTAGTCTATAGTCTAGTATATAGCCAAGTCTATAGTCTAATCTATAGTCTAGTCTATAGTCTAGTCTATAGTATAGTCTATAATCTAGTCTATAGTATAGTCTATAGTCTAGCTCTTTAAAATCACTATCTACATAACGGATAGAGCAGTAAAAAGGCCTTTAAAACTATTCATAGCATAGCAGAACTAAGAAATAGGCACGCATCTGAACTAGCATAAGTTGAAATAACCTAGTCCGGAGATCTTAACTCTTTGACTCTTTACAAATAGACATATGACAGATAGATCTTGTGATTACCGATCTCACACATAGGGCATTTTATAAGCCGACTTATTTACCTAAATACGTGTTGAAAAATTTTCATATTAAATTTATTTTCGTCACGGTTGTTAATCTTAATGTTGCATTTTTAATTCATTACTAATTGATGTTGTTGATTTTTATTGGGTTAACGTTATTTTTTTTTTTTCATTTAAAATTTATTTAATTTTAGATTTTTATTAATATTAAAATCAGCTGATTTAATGAGTTTGTTAACATATTGAATAAAATAAAAAACAATAACAACAACAAAAACAATAGCTTAGATTAAAATCAGTTTATAAATCAAAAAATAGTGTTTGGGGGCTAAATTTTATTTAATGCAAAATATTCGAAACAAATTTGTTTTTAATTCAAATTTAATTGAATACAACAAACAGTAGGTGAACTCATTTAAACTAAATACAAGCTGCTGGAATTAAAAAAAAATTATAATAATTAAAAATTTCATTTAAGTGTTAAAATAAAATCTTTTAAAAAATTTATAATAAATCATTCCAGATAAGATGAATATTGTAACGTTTTTAAAAGACACACTAACTAAATAACGCTGCCGCTGGTATTTAGTTTATAATCTCATTGCGTAAAAATTTAAAATTTTCTTTTCATATTATTGTTTATAAATAATTTAGTTAATTTTTCACCACACAACACTCAACAATAATTATTTGCCATTTATAAACGTCACTTATGATAATAAATGAATCAGTTTTAGAATTTTCTTTTCATTATTTTATTAATTTATTATTGTTTGTTTTGTTTAACAAAAGGAATTATTTATGATTTAAAAATATTTGTGCATAAATTATGTTGAAAAAAAAATTTAAATATTTCTGTTTAACTTATAAAAGTAAAACCCATTGTATATCAAAGAGCCAAACAATAAACTATAGATTTATTTAATTAATTTATATGTGAAAAACGTAAAATTAACTAAATAATAAATAGACAGCTAAATTGAAAATTTGTAGTATTTAAAAAAATTTAATGAAATTGTAAATAAATGGAAAAAACTTAATTGCTAAATGAAATCTCATATGGAAAAATACAAAGAAAAATTTAATATTAATGAATTTGCAAATTTGCTAAAAATGCGTTAAAGTTAAATTTTATTTAAAAGGTCATTAATATTGCTCGTGTTAATAATATTTTTAGTTGGACTTTGAGTTTTGCAAAAAATGATAAAATAGCAACATTTTGAACTAAAATGTACTGAATATAAATATCTAGTATATAGTCTAATCCATACTCTAGATATTATAGTCTAGTCTATACCAAAGACTAGACTATATAGTCTAGTCTTGAACACACTACCCACGGAATTGTCTTCAGATATTACTTCGTAGGGATGGAAGGCCTTTAATAGCCAGTCTCTTTAATACATAAGGGATTTAAATTATGTTATCCTGGTTTGTTTTCCGAAGATGCTCTGCTTATCTTAATACAAGTTTTACTCTTAAAATAAAAAACTTAACTACATCCCATTTTGGTTGGGATTCCAACATTACATTAATTATATTTTCAGCAGTCAACTTCTTCCCGCATTTAGTGTTAGTAGCGCTATAGTGTAATCTATAGTCTAGTCTATAGTCTAGTCTATAGTCTAGTCTATAGTCTAGTCTATAGTCTAGTCTACAGTCTAGTCTATAGTGTAGTCTATAGTCTGGTCTATAGTCTAGTCTATAGTCTAGTCTATAGTCTTGTCTATAGTCTAGTCTATAGTCTAGTCTATAGTCTTGTCTATAGTCTAGTCTATAGTCTAGTCTATAGTCTAATCTATAGTCTAGTCTATAGTCTAGTCTATAGTCTAATCTATAGTCT
>NC_060952.1:82489576-82491969 GCF_022045245.1 Lucilia cuprina
TCTATAGTCTAAAAAAAAAGGTCTATAGTCTAGTCTATAGTCTAGTCTATAGTCTAGTCTATAGTCTAGGCTATAGTCTAGGCTATAGTCTAGTCTATAGTCTAGGCTATATTCTAGTCTATAGTCTAGGCTATAGTCTAGTCTATAGTCTAGGCTATTGTCTAGTCTATTGGCTAGTCTATAGTCTATCTTTTATCGTTTATAGTCTAGTCTATATTATAGTATATAGTTTAGTCTCTAGTCTAGGCTACAATATAGTCTATAGTCTAGTTTATATTCTAGTTTATTGTCTAGTCTATAGCCTAGTCTATAGTCTAGTTACTAGACTCTAGTATATAGTCTAGTCTATAGTCTAGAGTCGTGTCTATAGTCTAGTATATAGTCTTGTCTATAGTCTAGTCTATAGTCTAGTTTCTAGTCTAGTCTATAGTCTAGTCTATTGTCTAGTCTAGTCTATAGTCTAGTCTATAATTACGGCTATAGTCTATAATCTAGTCTAGTCTGGTTTATATAAACCAGAATATAGACTAGACTAATATATATATATTATAGTCTATAGTTTAGTCTATATTCTAGTCTATAGTCTTGTTTATAGTTTAGTTTATAATATTGTCTATTGTCTAGTCTATAGTTTAGTCTGTAGTCTGTCTATATTTTTTGGTTTATAGTCTAGTCTATAGTCTGTTTAATCCTTAGCCTCAAGTCTAGTCTATACCCCAGTCTTAAGAGTAGTCTATAGTCCATTGTCTTGTCTAGTCTATATACTAGTCTATAGTGTAGTCTTTAGTTTAATCTAGTGGATGGTTAAGGCTAAAGTCTAGTCTAGTTCTGTACTATAGTATTGTCGATAGTCTTGTCCAATGTTTGATCTATAGTCTAGTCTATATCCTGGTCTATATTTGAATTTTCTAATATATGGTCTAGTCTATTTTTTGTGTAGTCTAAAGTCTAGTCGAGAGAATAATTTATTTTAAACTCTATCCTATGACCTATTATATTGTATTGAATTTATGTATTTGTTGATAAATGCGCGGACTGCGCTGCTTTCCCATGGCATTCTTTCTCTATCCTGAAAATTAGCAAGTAAATTACCAGTCAATAAAGTTACTCTTAATAGAAATGAACGAACTACGAGAAAGGAAAGAAAACAAGTAACAAATTTGAAATCATTTAATTTTAAATAATTTGTTTTTTTTTTGTTGTATTAAAAAAATGTAGTGAACGAACTGCTTGCTATTTATAAAATAAAATAGTTTTAAACGATTTATGTTTTTTTAATTAACCTCACAATTTGTTACGTTACTCATACAGCAAGCAAATCATAAACATATGCATATTCCTTCATACAGATCCACAGCTACACGTACTCTTGCTTTTACTAGATAATTTTTAATTTTCATAGAAATCATACGAATGAGAATGAACAATTCACACTTATTTTGATTTTAAACGTTTCTTTTTTTCCAAATCTATCGATGTTGGATTATTGTATCTGTAGATAAACGCTCTGTAACTATGTGTATAAATGTTGTTATATACTTTTTTACCACATCTTCTAAAGGTGTGGTGTGGGGTCATCTTATAAATGCGTAACGAATCATAAGAGCTCACTTTTCTACTTTTTTTCGTCTACATCAATGATTTGTTTTTTGGTTCTATACTTCTCTATTTTTGTGAAGATTTTTTTTTACTTATTTAACTTTTATTTTTTCTTCAATGTTTTATAACCAGCAAATTTTGATTTATTGTTTGGAAATTATTTGAATTTAACAGTTTGTTTTCTACTATTTTAGTTTTTGTTTTAATGTGCTGTACTTGTGTTTATTCGTTCTTTCGTGTTAGTCATGCGGGTAGCTGAAATCGTAGTTGGAAGTTTAGAATACCCTACCTTTGATTATTATGTCACTTTTTATATCAGACAAGAGACAAGGCTATATCTGGCGATATACTAGACTATAGACTAAGCTTTACAGTAATCCTCTAACGTACAAATTATATTGAATAGAATATACTACAGACATGATTAAAGGCTAGACTTTACTAGACAATAGACTAGATTATAGAGTAGACTATAGAAAATAGATAAGTGTAAAAGTGTAGAATATATTATACACTTGACTAGTCTATAGAATAGAGTATAGACTAGGATATAAACTAGACTAGACTATGTCCTAGAATATAGACTAGAACATGGACTGGGATATACTATAGTCTATAACTAGACTATAGACTAGACTATAGACTAGAGTATAGACTAGGCTATAGACTAGACTATAGACTAGACCATAGACTAGAGTATAGACTAGACTATAGACTAGACTATAGACTAGACTATAGACTAGACTATAGACTAGAGTATAGACTAGACTATAGACTAGACTATAGACTAGACT
>NC_060952.1:82492069-82494246 GCF_022045245.1 Lucilia cuprina
CTATAGTCTAGTCTATAGTCTAGTCTATAGTCTAGTCTATAGTCTAGTCTATAGTCTAGTCTGTAGTCTAGTCTATAGTCTAGTCTATAGTCTAGTCTATAGTCTATTTTATAGACTAGTCTATAGTCTACCCCATATCCTACTCTATAGTCTACTTTATAGTCCAGTCTATAATCTATTTTATTAGACTTTATAGTCTGCTCTATAGTCTAGACTTTAGTATAGTGTATAGTCGAGTCTATAGTTTATTCTAGTTGGAATTGGTAGTAATAATAAAAAAGAAACGCAATGGCAACTCTTTGACTTAACAGATTTGTTAATAAAATTTGCATACACGCATGAAGTTCATCCTTTAGTTTTTGAATACAATTTTTCAACAAAATTTAGTTCACATCAGTTTTGAACACATAAACTTAAAAGAGACATGTTTACCAAATGGAATGATGCCTGAATGGATGCATGAATGAAGCGAATGAATTGTAGGATAATTTCGTATTTTTTTCTTAATATTTTACATACACATTTATTTCATACGTTTAAAACTTCAGAGCAATGAATTTGAACGAAAAAAAAAACAACTGCAACAATCATACCCAGATGTTAAACAAATAAGATCTCAACGCTGGAATATAAAATCATATTAAAAGTTTTTCGTAGTATTTTTACATATTTCTTATTTATTTAAGCTAAAGTTTAGCGAGTGAAAAATTGCAACTTCAACACACATTTAGTGGCATACGAGTAAAGGAAGAAAACTTATACACACAACTACATATAAACCAATACATTTTAAAATAATCCCGATATATGGACAACTTTATACATAACCTCAAGGTATTTAGTTGGAGGAGTAGAGTATTTGCAAAGCATCTATGGCAAACATTGATGTTTGACAAAATATAACCAAAACCAACAACAAAACTTGCCACAAAGTTAAACCAAGAGTAAGTTGGTTTTTCTCAATTTCTTGAGAAAAATGTTGGAAAATTATTTTTTTAAAAGGAATAAATTTTTTGTGATTTTTTTTATATACAAATCGTGCCAGACTTAAAGGAGTCATGCCACAATATACCTTCAACGTTAACGAAAAAAAAATTGTTTGAATATCTGTGTGCCACTAAATATGTAAAATGCATATTTTAATTTACATACATACATAGTTAATAATTTGTTTATAATTAATTATAATTTCTACTTGTATTAATTAGTTTAAATAAACCACAAAAACCATTAGAAACTGTTAAATGTATTGAACATAAAAAGCAAAAAACTAAATCACTATGCAACAACCAGTATTTAAAAAACAATTACTGTTGCAACAAAAACTACATGCTACATTAATACCAACTGAATAAACCAAACAAAAAAATTTATATAAAACTAAACAAAACCAAATAACCATAAATTTTTTTATTTAATTATTTATTTGTGGTATTTGGTTGCAGATTTTTTTTAACATATATATATATATGTAGTTGTAGTAAATTAAGTATTTAATGAAATTAAAACTAAACAAAAAATATTGAGGTCTTTGATAGAATTGGTAAATGGCACCAAGTACTATTTAACTTTTCTGTACATTATGGCAAATTCATTTAGGAACTCGTACTGTTTTGCCTGTAAAAGTACAAAAATACTAAAAGTATTATTTTTTAATCCACCTAATATCTCTGTTATAAATGATTTTATGTCGTATCGTTGTATATGCTAACATTTTGTCAATATTAATCTACATTGACTATAAATTTATTTTTTGTGGCTTAAAACATAAATGTCTGAAATGTATTTGTTTATAGTGGTTGGTATGCATATTAAATTAAAATAATATAACTACGTATATTAATATTAATACAAATATAAATTTAAATTAATATTCAGTTGCTAGAGAGCGGATTCGAAGGTAATTATTCGAGAAATGTTGGCAAACATTTGACATTTATTCGGCTTCTAAAACATACATGATCAGATATATTACAGTTTTAGTGCAATTTTAGTTCAGTTCTAGTTCAGTTCTAGTTCAGTTTTAGTTCAGTTCTAGTTCAGTTCTAGTTCAGTTCTAGTTCAGTTCTACTTCTAGTTCAGTTCTAGTTCCAGTTCAGTTCTAGTTCAGTTCTAGTTCAGTTCTAGTTCAGTTCTAGTTCAGTTCTAGTTCAGTTCTAGTTCAGTTCTAGTTCAGT
>NC_060952.1:82494346-82512381 GCF_022045245.1 Lucilia cuprina
TATAGACTAGACTATAGACTAGACTATAGACTAGACTATAGACTAGACTATAGACTAGACTATAGACTAGACTATATACTAGACTATAGACTAGACTATAGACTATAGTCTTCAAAATATATCCTTTATAATTTATATTTAGCAGCTCTTCTGACGAGAAAAAAACGAAAGAAATTATCTTTATAATAATCACATCTGCTCATGTATTCACCTCAAACTACAAGTTATCACAGTACAACAATCATTCTATGGACCTATACTGAATATCCCTAATTTTTGTGAATTATATTTTGTACATATTAATATCATGTGTGCATTTAATATTTGTGAATTATGATCATTTGTACAACTTATAAGTTTAACTTAAAATTATAGTGGAAACAAAAGATACTCATATTTATATATGACGACGACCACCACCATTTGCCACTAGAATGATACATTGCAAACGAAAACGCTGAGTATTTTTTGGAGGGACTAAATTCCTTCACAAGGCAACCCAAGTAATGTATGGGATAGGTCTTTTTGTTCCTCTTTTTATTCTGATTTCGTTTTTTGCTTGAACGATATAATAAAATAAAAGTTTAAAATTTAAATATATTTCATTTGGAGTCTTTGCTTATTGTTTGGAAAATAATCTGCATGTGCAGACAGTTGTGAAATTGTATTTTACCTTAAATGCTGGATCATTATATGGAATAAGCGATTGCCAGTGTGGAACAGAGGGGAAAGGGAGTGAAGTCTTTGGCAGAACCTAACTAACTAACTAACTAACTAACTAACTAAGTAACTAACTTACTAACTAACTAACTAACTAACAAACTAACTAACTAACTAACTAACTAACTAACTAACTAACTAACTAACTAACTAACTAACTAACTAACTAACTAACTAACTAACTAACTAACTAACTAACTAACTAACTAACTAACTAATTAACTAACTCACTAACTAACTCGCAAACTAACTAACTACCTAACTAACAGACTTACTGTCTAACTAGCAAAATAACTAACTACATTAGTAATTAACTCACTAACTCACTAACTAACTAGACTATATTATAGACTAGACTATATACTAGACTATAGACTAGACTATATACTAGACTATAGACTAGACTATAGACTAGACTATAGACTAGACTATAGACTAGACTATAGACTAGACTATAGACTAGACTATAGATTAGACTATAGACTAGACTATAGACTAGACTATAGACTAGACTATAGGCTAGACTATAGACTAGACTATAGACTAGACTTTAGACTAGACTATAGACTAGATTATAGACTAGACTATAGACTAGTCTATAGTCTAGAATATAGATAGATTATACTATATTGTCTATACTAGTCTATAGATTAGTCTATAATCTGGTAGTATAGTCTATAATCTAGTCTTTAGTGCAGTCTATAGTTTATTCTTTAGTCTTATCTACACTATAACCTATTCTTTAGCCTACTCAATAGTCTAGTCTGTATCCTTGTCTATTGTTGACTCCATATTATAGTCCATAGTTTATAAACTAGACTACAGACTATACTATAGACTAGACTATAGACTAGACTATAGACAAGACGTTAGACTATGCTCTAGACTAGACTATAGACTAGACTATTGACTAACTAACTAATTCACAAACTAACTTACTTACTGTCTAACTAACTAACAAACTAACTAACTTACTAACTATCTAACTAACGGTACAACTGTGTCCGACAGCTCCTTCATGGTGAAAAGTGTTTCACCGATTATTCCGGAAGTTGTAGATTACTACAGTTGTTTTCAGATATTCTCATACCAGGAAGGTTTATTCGTCCCATTACGATAAAGATGATTTCAAGGTAGTCGAGTGCTCCTTGATTTTATCAACTACATTCCAGGGATCGAATGGCAGAGACAGAAATTATTACACATTTATAATTGTGAAGTGGAACATTTGAATTAGTATTCGTTGGAATCTCAGTGTCGAGCTTTTATTGAAATTAGAACCATAATATATATTGATCTTGCAGATCGGCTGTTTTCAAAAAGTTAATACGATTCAATTCCTTTCACTCACTGCACTTGAAACACTCTGAATTGTTCGTACAAGCGAATATGATGTATTCTTTTATGTTTGAACTTTATTTATTTTCCTGAACAAATCCCACAATCCCAAGAAATTGTGCAGACCGAATGGGAAAAAGGAACTTATTTCAGTTTTATTCATCTTTGAATTTGTTGTTGTTGTTTTGTTGTTATTGCTGTTGTATGATTTCCATGCTAACTTGTCATATTTTTATACCACCATTCTTAACACTACATTGTCTTGTTCTTGTTTGTGGATGAATAGAGAAGACTGGATTGGAATATTGGTTTGTTTTGGTTTGTGGCATGGTGTATGATGATGGTATAGTGTGGCACATAGTGTGCATATGATTATGTGTGTTCGTAGAGTGTTTGTCTCAGAGTATAAGTTTCCTTACCTTTTGCCTTATTTGTCAGTTTTTAAACTGTTAGTTTAGTTGTCGTCGTCGCTGTTGTTGTTGTTGGTGTTGTTGCTGTTAACCATTTGCCATGACACTGATTGTACAAAGTGTAGCAGGTTGTAGTGTTGTTGAGGTTGTTTGTTTGCCTGGATTTCTCCTTCATACTGTTGTCTGTCGACTATAGCTGATTTCTGTCTGTCTGTGTGTATGTCCGTCTGTCTGTCTTTATGTTTTGTTTAAATGTCTGTCTTAACTTTTGCTATGCCACGTCTGTTTGTCTGTCGTCTATGTGTTATTTTCTGTTTTTCTGTTCATTTTTTTGAGATTTTTTTTCATAGTTTTGAGAGATGCTGTAAAGTTGTCTTGTGTTTATTTTACGAAAATGTTTCCTCTACGAGCATCAACATACGATCATGAATTTTTCATCCAAAATATGCAAACTAAAAATAAAATTGTATAAAAAAATATATGAAAAAAAAAATAAATTCAACAAATTAGTTTTCAATGACAGTTGTATGAATTATGAGTTCTTAACATACATTTTGTTGAGTTAGATCATCGGTGTGGAAACATTGCATGGAACATGATTAGGTAGGGTTCACTGGTTTTAATTATAAAAGTAATGTTTCATTAAGGGCATTTGGAAGCATATTGTTCTTTGTGGGAAATAATGTGATGACCTGGAGTAACATAAAGAGTTACAAAAGTCTAAGAATGAGTACATCAAATGGGGACTAGAATTATATCTTAACAAAATATTCAGTTTTACTAAATGTGGATCTAAAACTAATGCTTTCATAGTACAAAAAATTTTAGTAATCATATCTAACTGAAGTACTGAACTAGAACGTAACTAGAACTGAACTAGAACTGAACTAGAACTGAACTAGAACTGAACTAGAACTGAACTAGAACTGAACTAGAACTGAACTAGAACTGAACTAGAACTGAACTAGAACTGAACTAGAACTGAACTAGAACTGAACTAGAACTGAACTAGAACTGAACTAGAACTGAACTAGAACTGAACTAGAACTGAACTAGAACTGAACTAGAACTGAACTACAACTGAACCAGAACTGAACTAGAAGTGAACTAGAAGTGATATACAACAACATCTGCAACTAGAGAGCAAGTGTATTACAGCATAAGAAATTAATTTGTTGTTGTTGAACTAAAACTGAACTAGAACTGTACTGGAATTATCAGTTCAGCTTTTTGTAAGAACAATATTAAGCTTGCAAGTCTCAATTCTTTTTAAAAACTGGTTTAAAGTTTTATTTGCTACTAAATGTTGTTGTATGTTTGATTGTTGTTTTAAGGTGTAGATATAACATGTTCACTCTTCTTCATATTGTTGTTTTTGGTTTTGCTGTTTGCTCTTCTTATTGCATTTATGTTATTTATTTTGTTGTTGTTGCTGCTGCTGCAAGTTCTTACTGCTGCTGATGAAGTTGGTTTGATTATAGAGGGACTGCTGAGTTAATTGCCACTTGTTGGTTTTTTAGTAACTGCCAACTGATGCCACAACATCACAATAAACAAACAACAACAAAAATAAATAAAAGAAAAATACAGCAACAACAACATCTGCAACTAGATAGCAAGTGTATTACAGCATAAGAAATTAATTCGTTGTTGCCACAACATCAGCAGAACATTCATACATACATACGTACAACATGATTTGATCAGTTGGTAATAAGAAAATAATGATGAGGTTCGTTTACTCCCCTCACTGTTAGTGTTACTCAAACATTTTTGATGGCATAAATGTTGTTGTTTTTTTAATTGTTTGTTTATTTTATTGTAATTTGTAATTGAATTTAATTTAAATTTACGAGCCATATTAATAAATATGTGTTTTAGAGGGGAAACTAAACATGTTCTTTAAATTAGATAAATCAAATTTGATGTGCACAGGGCTGAATCTTCGTACACGAATAAGTAGTTTTGTATTAAACCAATTGCATGAAAAGTAATCAGTTCTTTTTAATTTATATTTTATATAAAATTTAAACAGTTATCACTTAAATTCAACTTTATCTACTAATTGTATTAAAAAATAAAAACACTTTACCTGTTATAATATTATTAAGACTTTTTGGGTTTTGAAATTTATTGTTCCATTTAACCCCCGCCGTTTGTTATAAAAACATGTCTAATTTTTATTAAACTTCAATATTTATTTTTCGAACAATAAATTTTCAACCAAAATATTGTAATAATATAGTGAATTTGTTTATTTATTTTAAATTTATTAAAAAAAGATAAAAATCTTCAAAATCTATCAATTATTTAGAAATGAAAAGAACAATAATTGCAAAATTTATGTTTATGATCAAAACACTAATTCACCTTTTCATAACTTAAAAAAATAGAGAAAAAATTTAATAGAAAACAAACACGAACAGTAAAAAACAATTACACCATTTCCCTTTTAAAATATTTGTTTTTAATTTATTGAATCTATATGTGTATTTATCAGAGGCGAAATGTGAATAGATAGATAGATAGATAGATAGATAGATAGATAGATAGATAGATAGATAGATAGATAGATAGATAGATAGATAGATAGATAGATAGATAGATAGATAGATAGATAGATAGATAGATAGATAGATAGATAGATAGATAGATAGATAGATAGATAGATAGATAGATAGATAGATAGATAGATAGATAGATAGATAGATAGATAGAGAGATAGATAGATACTCTGTTACTTACTGAGTTTATTGTCTAGTTAAGTAGTTACAATCATATTTTCACCTGTAAATGGTGTTAGCAAAATTTTTATAAATTTTTTTCTGACAAAACAAAAGAAAACTAAAAAGCTGACTTAAACAAAAGTCTGCATATAAAATTTGAACGAATTATTTTATAATTTGTAGCATTTAAAATATATGAGACACGAATTGCAATTGAATTGACTTGACTGACCAAATACTACAGACAGCAATAATAGCAACAACAACAACACAAAACTACAACAATGAAAATGCAATTCGTTTTGCAATGAAACTGAATGAATACTAGACATATTATAAATATGAAAAAAACAACAACAACAAAATATGATGGAGGAACAAACCATTATGCCAACAACAGCAATAACTGAAAATTCACTTGCTAAGCCTGAGAATCTAAAAGCCAAACATATACACTTCGTCTCCTTACTCTAGTTGGAGTGTTGCACGTAGTATTCACACATGCAGCGTTGGCAACAAACAAACAGTCAAAACTAACTATACAGTCAGCAGTTACCTAGTCAAGCAGTTAGTTTGTTCATTTAGAAGCAGCAGCGACAGCAAAAACAATAAACAGGCAACATATTTGCTGCAATATGACCACGATTTGCATGAATTATGAGTTTTTATTTTGAAAATGTATCTACAGAATACATACATCCATCTATATGGATTCATATTTACATATATAAGTATGTGTGTTGGTTACTGTGTGTGTATGTATATTAAAAAAAAAGAATAAACCTCAAATAGTGATGGAATTTATAACTATGAAAATATGATTTAAATGCTATTGATTTGAAAGAGTGTTTTTTCTTTCGTATTTATTTTGAATTTCCTATGAAATCAAAACGTTAAAGGTGACTAGGTTCATATGTACACATGTATCGGATTTATACGGTTTATAAACATTTATATTTATACAGATACATATATGTATGTATGTATTAATCGTATATGTATAATTTAGTTTTATACAACATTGTAAGAGATATTTAAGAGAGAAGTCCCCATTTTCTTGCAAAAACTTAAACCAATTAATACCCTTGCTATTATGAAACAAACAATCTTATGATTTCGCTATTCCAAAGAATTCCGTTACGTCGGACAAAAAAGATATATAAACTGTTAGCATGCGCATCCGTAACATCCTGTCAATGTATCGGTATCTAAACGTTTATAATAGTTTATTTTCGATAGCTTCAGGCACATATAAACGTCGTTGCAAATTTAATTTTAATGCAATCTGGGTCTTGATAGGTATTACCAATTGCTCAGATTTAGGGGGGTTTAAAACTAGTGAAGTTCTTACGTGAACCAGTAGCCCGCGGTATATATGTATATCTCAATTGCAGCTTTAGCAGGTTGACCTCGATCTTGGAATGTATTGGGCAGAGCTTAATACATGATTGATTAGTGGTCCGCTTCTAAATGCAATAGTTGATGGCACAATGATTCAATACCAGTTGTTAGCGATTCAGTTCTATATGTTGACTTCAGTAATTGGCAGTTTTTTGGTCGAGTAATATATCGGATCGTTTCGCAACAGAGCCCTATTAAAGACCCGTTAATCCCCCAGTGTTTCCTTTATCAACAGTCGTTATTCATTCCAAAGTCTTGTTCATTCCGGAGCGTAATGTTCCGATGCTTTGACAGTAGTACGATTATGTTCTGTGCTGTCTTTGCGGTGACCTATCGCATTCTTAATCTATCTTTTAAGGAATAATTCAGATTCATCTGAAATTTTTCAGTCCATCTACAAGTGAAGCTCTATGACACAGAGATGAGGTACATAACTCGAAAACTTGACAAAATAGTCAAATGTCCTTCATATATACAAAAATTGCCACCTGTCTGCACTTTGCAAATCTTAAAGGGCCAGCGATAAGTACTCTCAACTCCATTCTTTGGTTGAAAATGAATACCCTAAGTTCGTTAGATCTACAGAAACCCCACTGCGGAGGGGCAACAGATATTTTGCACTATCTAGAATATAGTACAATATCCACTTTTTTGACCAGCATAGACTAGCTATTACCGAACTATATAGTGATAACATGGACTTATACTTTATCAAAATATTTTGCTATTTTCTTTCTGTTCACCTCTCCATGACAAAAAATTACACAAACTGTCAAAATCTTAAGATAGACTGAGACCATGTTATACTTTCCTATGACTCCAAATATGGTTTTATAATGTCTCCATCACATTTAGAATTTGAGATATCGTGTCCTAAAGTTTGAAAAACCACCATTTTAAAACGATATAATATGGCCAAGACAACCTTAACTTCAGCTTTAAAGTAAAGACTTTAAATCTGCGATATCTTCTTTCTTCTTCAAGATATCGACCTGTTATTCAAATATGGCCAAGACAACCTTAACTTCAGCTTTAAAGTAAAGACTCTAAATCTGCGATATCTTCTTTCTTCTTCGAGATATCGACCTGTTATTCAAATATGTTTATCACATTTAAAGATATACGGACCTTAACAGAACGTAGCTCACTTTCTGAAATAAACCTGACCTTTTCTTTAAATAAAACAATATCAATGTTTTATAAAGGTCTAAGATTTTTACTTTTGGTCCAAATTTACCTTTCTTTTACATCTTCAAACTATAAGTTTCAAAATTCAAATAAAATCTTTTCAAAAAAAAAAAAAAAAAAAGAAAAACATAATTTATTTCCCTTAAATATTGTAGAGTAAAAAAACAAAAATCTTATAAAAGAAAAACTTCTTGAAACTTTCAACAGGAGCCTGTGTGTCTGGTATTACACACACCAAAGGATATAAATCACTAAATGATGTATTATATAATGCAGAGTTGGAAAAATTATAAGAGGCTTGTTGATAAATAATTTTTCAAGTGTTTAACACTTCTAAACACACAAATATGGGTGTTGGTATATAATACATCATGTTGCACATACATACATGCAGCAAAACAACACATATTATGTGTTGCATACAAAAAAATTAAATTCAATCTGTGTTCAATGTAGTTGTTAAATACATACATACTTACGTACATATTTGTTTTAGTTTGTTTATTTGTTTGTTTTTGTTTACACATGCTGCATAATTAGCTGTTGAAGATGATCATGATTATTATGTTGTGCTCATGTTTCTCTAAACACTAGTTTGTAGCTGTTGTTGTTGTTGTTTCTGCTGTTGCTGTTATTGTTGTTGTGTTATTAGTATTGTGGCTGCTACTGTTCCTGCTATTTCATCGACTTTCAAGTGTCAAGTGCTTATGGCTTCAAAGTGCTAAATATGTTGCAGTAAATACTATACATATCGTATTTATGTTTGTAGCATGCTAGTGCTTTAAAGAGTTTTCATATTATTTGTGGTTGCAACCACAATAACATCAACATTATTTTAACACATACTAAATATGCCATAGGTTTTGTTAAATAAAGAAAAAAAAAACAATACTAAAATATTTATTTATTTGTTGTTTTTGTTTTTATGTTTTCTTATCGTACTTCATTCCGTATGAGTTTTCATAGTGTAACATGCCACAAACACACTTAGTACGTGCCACTTTTGAAATATCTAATACTTTTGTAGCATTAGAAAAATATCTCCTATGCTTAATGTATTATCTTTTAAGTTTCGTTCACACCTATCAAATACTTGACGAAAATGAGAGGGTTTGAAGAGTCCCTTATGAAAGTTCGCACATTTTATCTTTTAAATATTTAAAATATTTATATTCGAACTCCAATAGTTTTCCCGATAAAGCTGTTTTACAATGAAATTCATATGAGAGGTGCCACGCCTCCTATTACTGGTTCACCCATTTTTTGTTTGAAACACTCATGTTGTTACTAAAGTGCCTTCGAAAAAATGAGGACTCTAGCTGTTTCATGTTCTCCGATAAACTAATTTAAGATTTTCTTTTTATGGTAGATGCCACGCCCACTTCAGGCTGCCCATTTTTTACCCTTGTATTCATATGGATGTTATATTTAACGATACATGACTTTAGATCTTGTAGTTTCTGTAATATGTGAAATTTAATACTTATTTTGAATGTGGACTTTGCACCAGACACACTGTAAAGATTTCAGACAGTATAAAGTTCGAACAAACAAACACACATTCAAACATAGATCAGTTTTCACTTTAAATACAGTAAATTTCTGGTAACCAGTCAACGGTTTTAACTGTAAAAACTATAAGTTCCTTAAGAACAGAATAATCTTCAAGTTTATATGATCTTTTTAATAGGAATGAACTCTTAAAACTTTCGTGTGTGTGTATATTTAATTTTGCTGTTCGATTTGCTAAATACTTTGAGGCAACAGTGGAACTCAATATGAAAGCTGTAAATGTCTCCGATAACTCTTTTCAATCCACATTCTGTTCTATTGTACAACTTCTTAAGAAGCCATGAAATAACAGAAGGCCGTGAGCTTTACGCGAGTACCTAACCTTATAACACAGTTAAACTTTTTTAGCCACAAGGTGATCTATTGTCGTTTCACCAATACCTCTTTGTGACTAGCTATGAACATTTAGGTGTACTTTTCGACATCGTGGCTGATGAAGGTCCAATTACATGCACTATGCTGAAGAACATTCCATCACATATATAGGCAACTACGCGAAAAGTGAGAGATACTCAACAGGTTCAGAAATTAGTACATGCTGCTCTGTTACCTCACCCAGCGACATCTGTTAAGAACACCACCGAAGAGAGAATCCAGACTTATATGGCATATGATGAATCAGCCCTAAAGACAAAATTCATTTTCCGCTAACTAGGTTTTAAATTTCAGAAACTACAAAACATCAACCATAGAACCAGTCTGCACAAGTGTTGCGGGCAACTGGCCACCCGTAGAGTCAGATTATATGGCGCCCTGGTTCATTACAAGGAAAAGCAGAGAAAACATTTGATCATTACTAGTTTATAGTCCTTGCAGATAAAAGATACTGGTAGCACCTCTTTTCCCCAGGATATTGCCATAACATCAAGATTGAGATTTCATTCAGTTAACATGCCCCCGGGGGCAAAGAGTCTACACAAGTTTTGCGGGAAACTGGTCACCCGTAGTGTCAGATTATATGGTGCTCTGGTTCAAAGAAAGGCAGAGAAAACTTTTGATCATTACCAGATTATAATACCGGCAGACTAAAGGTACTGCTAGCACCTCTTTCCCCCCGAATATTTCCATAACATCAAAATGAAGTTTACACTAAGTTTGCATGCCCCTGGGGAGGGGCATTTAAAAAGGAAGTCATAATAGGTTTCAATTTACAAAAACCCGATATTTAAGTATATAGTTTGACATAAAAAGTAGGGTATTCTTAGGTCACCTATGTCCCGACTATTCAATTACTAAGTAGCTCCTGTCTTAGTAGACATTTTGGTATTTGCTTATATAGACATCATACACAATTCTATATTGCTATAATACCAATACTACTAACCACCACAGTTGTTGTTGTTGTTATTGTAATTGAAAGAATATTGTTGTTTGTTGCACCTTCAATGATATTGCATCCCCCGATGTGTAATTGTAATCTAAACATTTGTAATGGATTTATTTTCTAGATTTTTTGTTTTACAAATTTGTTGTTGCATTAATTTGTTATAATTTGTTGCCTGTATGTTGTTGCATATACATATCTTTTAAATACTTATTGTTTTTGTTTTTCTTTTGGTTTGTATTTTTGTTTTAACAAAAATTACCATAAATGATCTTCTTAATAATGAAGTGTTTTGTAAAATGTTTATAATTTACGATATTTTCTTTAATTTTTGTTTTGTTTTTGGTGTGAATTGTTTTTCTAAAAAAAAGAATATTTTCGTATTTATTCTAAAGTTTTTGTTATTGTATACTTAAGGGTATTCTGTAGTGTTTTGGTTTTAATTCAAATAAATTGTTTATGGTTGCTGATCAATTAAATTTTATTTAACAATAAATAGTTTAGTTTATTAGCTGAATAGTTTGTAAGGGATATGTTTTTAAAAAAATATTCATAAATGGTGTCATTAGAATAAATCGATTTGTTACTTTTTTTTGCATTCGAAAAAAGAAACATATTTTTTAAGATCTTCACTCTTCACTTTTGGACTCTTGAAAATTCTAAATAAATTTAAAAATTCTTAGAATAGTATATCAAATACAAATATTTCAAGGATTCTTTCTTCTATATACATATGTATACATGTATACAAAATAGCCAGAAAAAGAGGTTAAGACACTTCTTCGCCCACAAAACAGTTTACAGTTTTTAATATTAAATATAGAGCCCTTTTTTACGATTATTATTATTATTATTATTTTATATTCAAATACTCAAGAAAACATTCTAACATTTCGAAGTTGTTTTTGTTGTTCTGTTTTTTTTTTTGTGTTAATCCTATTAAAGCATACAAAAGATTTAAAATGTCTCTTCCAAAAATTCATAATCATAAACCCATATTTGAATGAACCAGTAGAAGTAAGTAAAAAAAACAACGACTAAAATGTTGCAATATGTAGAATATGTTTGCTGGTTTTTCGTTTATTTGCCAAGAAATCTACCAAGAAACACAGAACTTTAAATGTGAAATAAATATATGAACAAATAAAATGAGCAAAAAACAAACATGAAAACAAGAAGAAATAAAAATCATAAAAAACAATTCCAAATCGATAATAATCACACGAAGAATATTCATTCGTAGAATTAAAAAGACCTTGCAACAAAAATTCAAACTTAAAAACTTCACAAACAACAACAAGAACAATGCAAAAAGTTACTTTGGAGACTCCACTAGTGTAGGAAACTTTAAATGGGTACTCGACAAGTATTTCGATTGACTTATATGTCATACAAATCTAAAGGACTGAAGATCGTGGGTTCCTAACTAACTAACTAACTAACTAACTAACAAACTAACAAACTAACAAACTAACAAACTAACAAACTAACAAACTAACAAACTAACAAACTAACAAACTAACAAACTAACAAACTAACAAACAAACTAGCAAACTAATTAACTAACTTACAAACTAACTAACTAACTAACTAACTAACTAACTACCTAACTAACTAACTAACTAACTAACTAACTACCTAACTAACTAACTAACTAACTAACTAACAAACTAACTAACTAGCAAACTAACTAACTAACTAACTAACTAACTAACTAACTAACTAACTAACTAACTACTACCTAACTAACTAACTATCTAACAAACTAACTAACTAACTAACTAACTAACTAACTAACTAACTAACTAACAAACTAACAAACTAACAAACTAACAAACTAACAAACTAACAAACTAACAAACTAACAAACTAACAAACTAACAAACTATCTAACTAACAAACTAACAAACTAACTAACTAACTAACTAACTAACTAACTAACTAACTAACTACCTAACTACCTAACTAACTAACTACCTAACTAACTAACTAACTAACTAACTAACTAACTAACTAACTAACAAACTAACAAACTAACAAACTAACAAACTAACAAACTAACAAACTTACAAACTTACAAACTAACAAACTAACAAACTAAGAAACTAACAAACTAACAAACTAACAAACTAACAAACTTACAAACTAACAAACTAACAAACTAACAAACTAACAAACTAACAAACTAACAAACTAACTAACCAACTAACTTACTAACTAACTTTCTAACTGACTAACTAATTAAATAATTTACTAACCAACTAGGTAACTAACTAAATAACTTACTTACTAACTAACTAACTAACTAACTAACTAACTAACTAACTAACTAACTAACTGACTAACTAAGTATGTAACTAACTACGCACTAACTAATTAACTAACTACCTAACCAACTAGGTAACTAACTAACTAACTTAGTAACTATCTAAATAACTAACTAACTAATTCGGGATTATAAACCCGATATTCTATAGAAAATTTGATGGAACAACAGATCGTTAGTTTTCTGTGTAAAATATGTTTCAATATCCGACTCGTTTTCTATAGGAAATTTGATCAGATCCCCTTTCTATAGAATATATGACTCAAGATTAGATTTGTTTAAAGATAGGCCTGTTTTCTAAAGAAAATTTGTCTGCAGAAAATTTGCTAACAATCTGGTGGATTTTACAATAATCTGCCCGATTCAGCGATAATCTAGAAAATTCGACTTTAATGAAAATTCGGCACCAAATGAGTCTCTTCGATTAATATATAGTAGGATTGTTTCTAATCTTTTCAAATTTTATTCCAAGCTTGTCTAATCGAATCTTATCGATTCGACACTGATCTATTTAACTAATTGAGAATACATTTCATATTAAGTTCGTAAGTACGAACTATGAGAGATACGACTGCCTGGTCGATGGTCGATCTTGGTCGATGTCTAGAGATTTAGTTATTGGATGTTTGTCGAAATCCAAGATGGCTTACAAAAGATGTTAATGATTGTTGTTGTCGAGATTTAGTTATTGGAAGTTTGACGAGGCCTCATTAATGGTGTTGGTACCGTACAGATTACATTATCATCAGAAGAGAGAAGTTATGGTTCCGTCTATTTGGTTACGAATAACACTGTTATCTCTCTATATTCCTAGCGAATGAGTCTTTATTCTTCTAATGGAATTCTAAAGAAGAGCAAAACCTCCTTATATTGAAAATGTTCCAATAAAGCTTTACTGGTTAATGGGTACCCAAATATTCCAAATGTTTAACACACTACAATTTTTAATAAAAAATACCAACAATAACAACAATATGTAGTTGTTGTTATTTATAATTTTAAATTTATAGCAACAATACAACAAATCTACGAATAGATGTTTGTTGGTTTGTTCATTCTACTGCACAAAAGGACAACAGGAACAAAAAATGGTACTGGCTCGCGTACCTTCATGTTTATAGTGAAAAAGGAGGGCAAAAGCATGTGGCAGCACATGCAGCATATTGGAGTAAAACATGAGCAAAACAATCTTTTGGCAGTCGTGTGTGAATGTTAAAATCGCGCTAAAAGGAAACACCAGCCAACAAACAATAATAACAACAACACATGCGTTGTTTTTCTTTATTTTTTTTTTTGCCATGGTCTAAAACACTTTGTCAAAAATATTAACAACAAAAACAAAACTCCAACAACATTATAACCACAAAAAAACAGATAAAAATAAACATATTTAGCCAGCAAACCATTTTAGAAAAAAAAACAACAACTTGCATATGGTGGGCAATAATAACACCAAAAACAATTGGGCAACCCCAAGTTCATTTCACCTTTAGAAGGATGAAAATCCAATAGAAAAATGTTATTAGTTGGAGCTGATTTCAGGAGTACCCTATAGAACATTAAGGTATCTTATAAAAGGGACACATTAGAGTAATAAAAGAGTCGTGTTACTAAGTCATTATCGCACAACCAGAATCAAGAATCTTTGACAACACTTGTATTTTATAATCTAGAGAAGTAATCGGTACTTTTTCTATCTTTAAAGAACTCTTCACACTATCACACTTTACGTACTTAAAGTCGGCTGAAAAAGTAAAATGAAATTCCATTCGCATGATAAAAAAAAGAATAAAAGTTGTATGATTTGCTTTGGTTTAAAATAATAACAAAGTAAGATGGAAACAGCTGTTTTGACGTTTTAGGTATGTGTTTACATTAGAATACATCCCTGATATTATTTCCATAAAAGGAGAGAGCCATACGATTGTCAACTTTTTCATCCGTTTTTGTTCTCAACAAGTGATGTTTCATTTAGGGTTTTATAAATCGACGTTCGAATAATCAAAAAATCGATTTTTTTTTGTCGAAAAGTCGAAGACGACAAAGGCTTTATATAGGTCAAATATGGGCCGATCCTCTTTAAATTTTGGAAAAGGATATATTTCTAAATAACAGTTAGTTTTCTTGAGTTTCATTGCGATACAAATGGTTACAAGTCAATTTTAGACTTTTATCCTTACGTAAATCTGCAGTGTCATTTATACTTATATAAAACTTATTTGTGCCAATTTTTAGAGAGATAGCAGAATATTTGACGTAATTATGGCATAAAAAGTTCAAATCGGGAGGTACGGTTGTATGGGGGCTAGGTGAAATAATGGACCGATTTCAACCATTTTCAATAGGCTTCGTCCTTGTGCCAAGAAACATGCTTGGTCCAAATTTCATCAAATTATCTTGAAAATTGCAGCCTGTACCTTGCGCACAAGGTTTACATGGACAGCCAGCCAGCCAGCCGGACAGACGGACGGACATATCTTAATCGACTCAAAAATGATTCTGAATCGATCGGTATACTTTAAGTTGGGTATTGGACCAATATTTTTGTATGTTACAAACATCAGCACAAACGTATAATACCCTCCCCACTATAGTGGTGTAGGGTATAAAAAGTCGTCTTTGTGCATAAAGGTAGAAAAAAGTCGGAAAGAGTCTAGAGAAAGTGGGAAAAAATCGAAAAGTCTGGAAAGGTCGGATAAAGTCGAAAATAGTCGAAAAGTCGGTAAGGGTCGGAAAATGTCAAAAAAAAGTTCGAAAATGTCGAAAATACTCCAAAAGTCGAAAATAGTTGAAAAGTCGGAAATTCGAAAAACAGTCGAAAAGTCGGGAAAGGTCGAAAAAAGTTGAAAGAAGTCGAAAAAAATCGAAAAGTCGAAAAGTCGAAAAGAGTCGAAAATTCAAAAACAGTCAAAAAGTCGTAAAAGATCGGGAAAGATCGAAAAAAGTCAAAAAAAATCGCAAAAAATCGAAAAGTCGAAAAAAAGTTCTAAAAAGTCGAAAATAGTCCATAAGTCGAAAATAGTTGAAAAGTCGAAAAGAGACGAAAATTCGAAAAACAGTCTAAAAGTCGGGAAAAGGTCGGAAAAAGTCAAAAGAAGTCGAATAAAGTTCGAAAAAGTCGTAAAAAGCCGAAAAAAAGTTCGAAAATTAGTTGAAAAGTCGAAAATTCGAAAAACTACGGAAAGAGCCAAAAATGGTCCCAAAAAAGTCGAATAAAGTCGAAAAGTCGACTATTTATAAAATACTAAAAGTCCACCTTTAAATAAATGAAAAAAGTTGAAAAATCGACTATACATAAAATGCACAAAGTTGAAAAGTCGACTTTTCATAAAATTCGAAAAGTCGACTTTTCATAAAATGCAAAAAGTCGAAAAGTCGACTTTTTGTTTCATTACATTTTGCTTTCTTTCTCTTCCGTTACAAAATTTTGACAGATTATATTACTTGTGTGCTCGTGTGAAGGAGACTTAAATAGCACTTTTTTTAAAAATTCCAGAATATAGAACTTAGAATGACATAGAATTTAACAAAAAAAGTCCTACTGTAGGGTACCCTAACATTAGCTAAAATAATATTGGAAAAAAATCATTGCAGCTGATTCAACTTTGAAATTTAGCATATTGCTATTAAGTGGCTATATATTTTGGAGTATTATTTCCCCTCAACAACCACTCCTCTTCTCCTACTCCATTAAGCATATTATTATGATTCTTTTTACTTGTGAATTGAATGAAGAAAAAAAAGTACTACGAGAAAAAAACAACCATCAAACATTTCCAAGGAAGTGGTTCATGCCATTGTCTTATCAATGAACAAGATCAATATGCACGATATCAATATTTGCTGGAATGGATGCAGTTTAAAGCTGTAGAAGAGAAGGAGAAAAACAAAACTAAACAAATAAAAAAAAAAGAATAAATAAAACACATTTTACAAAATTGTAATAAAAAGTAACAAAGTATATATATTTAATAAACAACTAAAATTATACCTTATTTTAGATATTGTAGGAAAAGACACCTACATACATTTAAATGTTCAATATGAAAAATAATAATGTCATATGTTCAAATATAAGTGACATTTTTTTTAATTTATACCCATGTTCCACTCAAATATAAAATTTTAAGAAGACATTATGACATTCAATTGCTATTAACCTTTGTTGTACTTAGCAAAATGTGAAACAAGGAGAAGGAGAGGCTATCGCTACAACTACCATGATAAAGGGTGCAATCAAAAGTTTTGCACTTTATAAGACGTGGCATTATTCTTTACTCTTGCCGATATTGAATATCGATATCTATAAGGTAAAGTAGCCACAATTTATAGACCATAAGCTTCTCAAATCATAAATGTCTCTTAAGTGAATTCAAATAGAAGAGATTAGAGTTAAGTCTTGAGATGAATCTATTAGATTAGACATTCAGACAAAATTTAAGCCGTTTGAACTAGAATTAAATTGACTAGATTAGATTCGAATCGACAGAACCGTTTCTACTAAGTTAGAGTCGAAATGACTGGATATTAACCGAATATACTCGATTAGTGTCAAATTTTCTTGATAAAGTCAAATCTATTAGATTAGAGTTGCACCAACCAGATTTGAATCGAATTGACTAAATATCACGTGTTAAAACGGCTTAACTATGATCAAATTTACTAGATCAGAAACCACTCGAATAGATTTGATTCGAATCGTCTAGTTATTTAGTTATTTAGTTATTTAGTTATTTAGTTATTTAGTTATTTAGTTATTTAGTTATTTAGTTATTTAGTTATTTAGTTATTTAGTTATTTAGTTATTTAGTTATTTAGTTATTTAGTTATTTAGTTATTTAGTTAGTTAGTTATTTAGTTATTTAGTTATTTAGTTATTTAGTTATTTAAATATTTAAATATTTAGTTATTTAGTAATTTAATTATTTAGTTATTTAGTTAGTTAGTTAGTTAGTTAGTTAGTTAGTTAGTTAGTTAGTTAGTTAGTTAGTTAGTTAGTTAGTTAGTTAGTTAGTTAGTTAGTTAGTTAG
>NC_060952.1:82512481-82518738 GCF_022045245.1 Lucilia cuprina
TCTGATATTCAGACAAATTTTCTATAGAAAACGTGTCTGATATTCAGACAAATTTTCTATAGAAAACGTGTCTGATATTCAGACAAATTTTCTATAGAAAACATGTCTTATATTCAGACAAATTTTCTATAGAAAACGTGTTTTATATTCAGACAAATTTTCTATAGAAAACGTGTCTGATATTCAGCGTAGGAAATGAGTTGGTATTAATCGCATATGTTACGGGATGAATGGGAGGTCCGGCGGGCCTTACCCCACCCGTCTATCTATAATGAATGTGGCGTATGTTTTTCTCTTATGAATGTGTCGTTTGAATGAGTTGTTTGCTGGGTTGAGTTTTCCTTCCTTGTCCAGATATGTTCAGATTATAGTCTGTTTATATCAGAATTACCACAGTGTGTCCCTGTGAGTAAGAACAATGTGTTCGGCTTATTTGATGGATCCGTACTTCGGTTCACCTGTTACGTCTCTAGGTGCTGTTGCAGAGGCCATGGTCAGAGATTAGAAAGTTCGAATACTTGAGCAAAGTACTTGTGCATGGACCGGTCAAAGCCAATGTGCAAATGGACGGAACAAAAGCTGAAGAGAAAATATGAATGGGAGAATCCCAGAAGGCCTGTTGGAATAATAAAACGGTGGGCATAACCACAAAGATCCTGTGGGGTTACGCGATGAGAGCAAGACAAGAAATCTCCTCAAATGAGCAATTTTAATGATACGTAGTCTGAGTGGACACACAGGATTACGAGCACATCTATGCAAATTTGGACTAGCTGATTTAGACGAATGCGGAGCATGTGGAGAGGACAATAAAACTCTGGAGAACTTCCTTTGCCACTGTTTGTTTGGCATACGTCTAAGTGAGATCCAAATGTCTTGAAATATAAAAGAGCCGGGTTTTCACATAACATTAAGCAAATCTATTGGCATCTCAAACAAGTAGAAAACGTATTAGTCTAACGGCAAACATCTTTTTTGTGAATAAATTTAATAACATTCATTGATAAATTCAAATTATGTTTGAGAATAAAATTAAATCCATAAAATATTTTTTAATTATTTTTTCTTTTGGATTATAAATGATTAGCAAATGACTTTTCTAAATTTGCTTTGGCAAACGATTTATAACAACACAAGTGTGCTGTGGTGTGTGTAGTAGTCTTTGGACGCAAAAAAAAAGAAGAAAAAAAATAACTACAAGATTAAAGAATTTTTTCGTCACGCGTATTAAAAGCAAGTTTTTGTAAAATATTTTCGATTTCACTGTGCTGAATGTTGCTATTTTTTCTCTTATTTATTGGTTGTATTTGTGTTTTTTTAGTTTCTTAAAAAAATTACTATGAATTTTGTTGAAATTCTTAAATAAAATAAGAAATCATAAGCTTTAAGAAGAACACACGCTTTAAACAAAGTTATCGCATAAAATAATCACAAATAAAGTTAAACTAAAAAGTGTTTACACATGCAGATAGACAGACAGACAGACAGACAGACAGACAGACAGACAGACAGACAGACAGACAGACAGACGGACAGACAGACTTGAGGCACAGAACAAACAAACCAATAATGTCCTTGTTCGAAATTATTATATTGGTTAAGTGTTTGTAAAACAAAACAGAAAAAGGAGAAATCGTTTGTTAATATTTTGAATGTCTGAGAGACCTATGAAAGGTTCACTAGGGATCATTGGGGGAATAAAGGATATTCGCTTTAAAGGATTTTTGGTGTCCGATATTGGAATTGTTCTTTCTGAACAATATCCTTGCAAAATCCGGAGAATTTTTTTCAATATGTCAAAAGTCCAAAACACAATAACATAAACTCCAAACTGTCTTCAGTATGGAACAAACATAAGAAATAAAATATATTTTTTTTAATATTTGTTTACTGCTACTCCTGTAGATAATAAATGAACTGTTGGTGCTGCTGCTGATGATGACGACGATGAAGATGGTGATCACAATCATCATCAGCCGCAGCATCTTATGACCGATTTGACCAACTGCAAACAAATAAACGATATAATGAACAACAACAACAACAACAAAAAGAAAAAATGCCCACAACAGATCTGGGAGACAAGAACAACAAACATTTCGAGACCACATCTTGTGCGTGTTGTCATAATGAATGGTTGAACTAAAGTCATTTAATTTTTGTCGTACGAAAATGTTGTTGTTTCCTTCTTGTTGTTTGTGTTGATTGTTATATGTATGTTGCTGTTGTATGAAGTTGTTGTTGTCGTTGTTGTATTTGTGACTTTTTATAGTTATAGTGGCGCCACAAAATATTAAATTACTCTCCTCATCATACAAACAAACATTCAAAATTTGTTTTATTTTTTGTTTTCTTAACATTCCTCATACGTTCCCGTATATCCTTAAATGTTGAAGTGTGTGTATGTGTGTTATATTGGTTTAGAGATACTGCTGCATCATCTTCATCATCATCATCATCATCATCATCGTTGTGATTTGTTCGTATTGTGATCATTTGTAGATTCATTTATTTATTTTATACATACATGTTGTTTTGTAAAGTTTTTATCTCTATCTGAGATTGTGTTTGTGTGTGTTGTTATTCATTAGATTTTTTTATATGGTTTTGGTTTGCAAAACAATTAATAAACATTTATGAAAACGTTTTGTTAGGATTCTAGAACTATTTCGAAAAATTGCTGCACGTTTATTCTTAGGTTTTTAAGTGTTAAACTATTTAAATCATTTACACTGGACGTATTACTTTATCTAGTCGAAACGGCTCTGATCATTCATTCGATTCGAATTATATATAGTTTAACTTTAATCAAGGCCCTAGTTCAAGGGTCTTGATATAAGGTCTGACGATTAGACTCTGATGTAGTCAATTTGATTTTAAACTTTAAGAATTTACTCTAATCTAAACCATTCGGTTCTTGTCTAGTCGATTTGTTTATAATCTAGTCGATTTGACTGCTAGATATTCTGCTTAATTCAAAGCGATTCGACGCCGATCTGTTTAACTCTTGTTAAGTCATTTGAACTATACTGGATATCTAATCTAGTCGAGTCGACGATAATCTAATTGATTCGATTATAATCCCCTTAGTTCTACTCTAATTCGACTCTAAGCTAGTCGAAATGACTCTAATCTAGTCGATTCGACTCTAAACTAGTCGAAACGGCTCTAATTTAGGCGATTCGACTCTAATATAATCGATTCGATTTTGATCTATTCAAATCATCTTATATCTAGTCGAAACGGCTCTAATCTAGTCCACTCGAGTCTAATATAATCGATTCGACTTAATCTATTCAAATCAACTTATATCTATTCGATTTAATTCTAATCAAACCGCTGTAATTTAAGTCTGTATATCTCACAACTCTACTCTAGTCCACTCCGATCATATCTAGTCGATTTTTTTCTAATCTTGTCGATTTCACTCAAATCTAGTCAATTTGAATCTAATCTATTCGACACTGATCTATTTAACTCTAGTCAAGCTACTTGAACTATAGTCCCATTATCTAATCTAGTTATTTCGACAGCAGTCTGGTCGAATCGATTATAATCTAGCCAATTCGACTCTAATCTAGTCGAAAGGGTTCTAATTTTGTCTATTTGAATCTAATCTTATCAATTTGAATCTAATCTATTCTACAATGATCTATTTAACTCTAGTCAAGCTACTTCAACTATAGTCCTAATATTTAATCTAGTCATTTCTACAGCAGTCTGGTCGAATCGATTTTAATCAAACCAATTCGACTCTAAGCTAGTCGAAAGGGTTCTGATCTTGTCTATCGACTCTAATCTAGTCGATTCGACTTAAACTATAGACTACATATATAACCTAGTCGATTTGACAATTATCTGGTCGATTCGACAATAATCAGCTCAATTCGACTCTAACCTATTCGACAAAGCTTTGATCGACTCTAATCTATTCGTTTCGACTTTAATCTAGTCGATTTAATTATAGTCAAGCACCTTTAAATCGGGATATATAGATTCGATTCGGTGCTAATAGATTCGACTCTAATCAAACAGATTCGACTCTAATTGAGACTTTTCGGTTAACATCTGGTCGATTTTACTCCAATCTACTCAACACGAATTTATTCAATTCGACACTGATCTATTTAACTCTAGTCAAGCGTTTTGAACTGCAGTCCAAATATTAAATCTTGTCGATTCGAACCTATCCTTGTGGAAACGGTTCTGATTTACTCGATTCAAATCCAATTTAGTCGTTTCGAGTCTAATCTATTCGATTCGACTTTTATCTATTCAATTCGCCTTAAATCTAGTCGATTTGATTCTAGTTAAGTCGCTTAAACTTTTTAATTCTGCCATAATTTACAAATTTCATACTTTACCCAAAAAAACAGAACAAACTTCAAGCTTTTTCCCATATTTTCTTTCATACAATTTTCTTTGTGCTTTTCTTTTACGCACAATAAATTTTCGACGTCATTAAATCATTTACGAAATGGTATCGCTATTGCCATCTTTAAATTGTTTTTTTTTTTCTTTAAAGAACATTTTTTTCTTTTTGGTCCTTTTAGATGTTGGTCCTTAATGTTGTGTTTGGATACTATAAAAAAAATAAGATAAATGAAAATATTGTTAAAATGAATGTACTCAACAATGTTGTTGTCTCATTCGTACTCTGTAAATGTCAGCAAAAAGTTGTTGAATTGCCATTTTCAACCGGAAATAGGAAGTGATGTTGCTGTTCATAGAAAACATACATTTTGATGTTGTTGTTGTTGTTGTCTTTCATCTATTCTTTATTTGTTCGTTTATTGCAGTTACCAAGAAAAAGACATCATTGCTGTCATTATTGTTGTCTGAAGTAGGAATAGGAAAAAAGTTGAAGTTCGAAAAAATTATACTGCAGCCATATTTCTTTAGCATCCTTTTTTTCTTTTTTTTTCAATTTATAAACTTTATTTTGCTTTGTGGCATCTACAAGATGAAAAAGTGTCGCAGGCATTTTTTCCCGGATTGTTTTCTTCAAAAGGACATAAATAGAAATATTTACTTAAATATTTTTTTGTAGTCCTTTTAAAAAAGTTTGTTTTATGTTACTTTTATTGTATCATAAGGATGCATTTATTTATTTCATTGAAAAGAAAGTTTATTTTTAATAAAGGAAACGGATGTAGGTCTATGAAATAGCTGTTATTATAGTGGACTTGATGGTTTTTTGTTGTTTTGAAAAGGACATTAAATGGGTTTCTTTTTAGTTTAAAACTGTAAATTGTTCTTTTGGATGTGAAAACTAGCTAACTAACTAACTAACTAACTAAATAACTAACTAACAAACTTAATAACTAACTAACTAAATAACTAACTAACTAACAAACTAACTAACTAACTAACTAACTAACTAACTAACTAACTAACTAACTAACTAACTAACTAACTAACTAACTAACTAACTAACTAACTAACTAACTAACTAACTAACTAACTAACTAACTAACTAACTAAATAACTAACTAACTAACTAACTAACTAACTAACCAACTAACTAACTAACTAACTAAATAACTAACTAACTAATTAACTAACTAACTAACTAACTAACTAACTAACTAACTAACTAACTAACTAACTAACTAACTAACTAACTAACTAACTAACTAACTTACTAACTAACTAACTAACTAACTAACTAACTAACTAACTAACTAACTAACTAACTAACTAACTAACTAACTTACTACCTAACTAACTAACTAACTAACTACCTAACTACCTAACTAACTAACTAACTAACTAACTAACTAACTAACTAACTAACTAACTAACTAACTAAATAACTAAATAAATAACTAACTAACTAACTAACTAACTAACTAACTAACTAACTAACTAACTAACTAACTAACTAACTAACTAACTAACTAACTAACTAACTAACTAACTAACTAAATAACTAACTAACTAACTAACTAACTAACTAACTAACTAACTAACTAACTAACTAACTACCTAACTAACTAACTAACTAATTAACTAACTAACTAACTAACTAACTAACTAATTAACTAACTAACTTACTAACTAACTAACTAACTAATTAACTAACTAATTAACTAACTAACTTACTAACTAACTAACTAACTAACTAACTAACTAACTAACTAACTAACTAACTAACTAACTTACTAACTAACTAACTAACTAACTAACTAACTAACTAACTAACTAACTAACTAACTAACTAACTAACTAACTAACTAATTAACTAACTAACTAAC
>NC_060952.1:82521338-82525773 GCF_022045245.1 Lucilia cuprina
ACTAGCCAAATAATTTTTGGATTTGGACCCGCTCGGTATATATGACTATTCTTCAGGTTTTGCTTCTTAGTTACCATATAGATAACATCTGGATTCCATTGGACTTACTGGCACAGGCTGAACCGTAAGCTTTCTTTCGTACGATAAATCTTTAATCACATGAACTATAGAGACAACATCACAGATTCCGAGTGTTATGAATGTGAGTCAGATATTTGATTATGTATATATCTGATTCGTATTAAGCGATATACATACTATATGATTTGCCTCTATTGGGTCTGTGCTGATGATTGTAAGGCACAGAAATATTCCTATAAAAAATAATTAAAAAGGTCTTTTGAGCACATAATTATGTTAAAAATTCCTACAACTTGTTAAAAAGCGAAAAACAATTAAATTTTATGGCAGCGATCATGTTACCTTCAGAAAAGTTCCCATCTGTTCTAATGGTTATTAATTTATTAGATATTTTCTATAATTGGCAAAAAATGAGAATCAAAACTATTTATAACACAACTAAAACTTGTGTGTTAAACAACTTTTTAACAAAAGTTTTTCTTTCGCAAAAACTTTATATTCCAAACAAATACAATGTTTTCTAGCGGTTTATACGCTTTGATCTCCTATCAAGGCACACTTTAATGTGCGCATGCGTACTCGAGGGAAACAAAAACTTGTCTCTAAATAAGTATGTGTGTTTGTTTTGAGTATAAAAAGTGTTAATTAACAACTAATTAATAAAAGGATATAAAAGACAATTAGAAATCATTAAATACGTAAAACGTGCAACTACACCACTAGCAGCAAACCGAAACTAATAAAAAAACGGTAGTGCGGCATTTTAAACAATTTTACAAGCAACAATCTCTCGTTTGTTTTTTCTAAAAGTTATACCAGAAAAACTTTAAAAAAACACACACACACACACAGCAAACCAAACATCGTTTCAAGTCTCTAAATGACGGACTGAAATCGAAATGAAAACACATTTATTATAAAATGAAGAGCATAAATCTTAAATACAAACTTACCGCTCTTGTGCCGCATAAACAGGCACAATTTTCAACTTGTTTTAGGTTACAGAATTGAATTGAACACACAATCAGTACAACAACAAACAGCAGCCAACAACAATGACGACACAATAAGAACACAGCAAACGCTTAGACATGCGACAAACGCAATGAATGTCAAAAACGCCAAATGATATGTCACATTATGTCCATTCTTTCTATACGATATAATGTTTAAATGTTTGTTTGAAACTGTAGTTTGTTTAGAATAACAACAGGAAAAAGCGTAACGATTTGAGATTTTTTTCCTCGATTTTTTAGATGATCGTGAGGGAAGTTATTAAGTGGAGTGTATGTGTGGTGGACATAAAGGGTCTAATTTTAAAATATGTTATCTGAAGACTTCTTTCATGTTTTCTAAAGAAAAGCTGCTAGTAGAAAACATGATATAATCTCTCTCATAGGAAAGCTCCCGATCACAACAAGTATTAGATCAAAACTCTTTTTAATCCGATGAATATTTCCCTAAAAACATTCTCATATCGAAATTGAAGTATTTCCCATGTTAAAATGGAATATTTCGAAAATTTCTAAAGAAAGATCTTTAACTCGATCATCGCTCTTGATCGCAACAAGAATAAAATTAAAACTCTAGGTCTACATGGCGCCTTTTTATCCGAAGAATATTTCCCTAAAAGCATTCTCATATCGAAATTGAGGTATTCCCATATTGAAATGGAATAGATTTCAACAATTTCTGAAGGAAGATCTTAAAACTCTATTACCTCTCAAAGAGATCAACTCACCGTATACGAAGACATCATTCGTCATCATCAGAGCTTCTATTGACTGAGAAACTTAAAGCAAAGCTGCTAGTAAAAAACATGAGAGAATCTCTCTCTTAAAAGAAATTCTGATCACAACAAGTATTAGATTAAAACTCTAGGTCAACATGACCTATGTTCATCCGATGAATATTTCCATAAGAATGTTTTCATATCGAAATATAGGTATTTCTCTTGTTGAGGTGGAGTATATTTCGAAAATTTCTGAAGGTAGATCTTTAACTCTATCATCTCTCATGAATCGATCAATGCATCATATTTGAAGCCAGGATTCATCATCCTCAGAGGAATCATTTTGATACGAACGAACAGCGAACTTACTGAGAAACTTAAAGCAAAGCTGCTGGTAGAAAACTATATGGAATCTATCTTTCAGAATAATTCCTGATCACAAGAAGAATTTGATCAGACATAAGAGTCCTACATGGTTTCTGTTTATCCGATGGATATTTCCATATCAAAATTGAGAAATGTTTCAATGGAGTATATATCGACAATTTTTGAAACTCTATTATCTCTGAATATAGATAAGACCAATGTATCAATTTTAAACCAGGATTCATCATAGTCAGAGCGTCTCTAGAAAAAGGTTTGATACGAAGGAACAGCGAACTTACAGAGAAACTTAAAGCAAAGCTGCTAGTAGAAAACTAGGTGGAATCTCTTTTATAGGAGAGTTGCTGATCACAACATGTATTAGCTCTTGAGGTCTATATGGTCTCTGTTTATTCGATGGATATTTCTCCAATTTCCACAATATTTTTATATCGAAATTAAGGAATTTCCCGTGTTAGTCTGGGATATACTTTAACAATCTCCATTCTGCAAGAAGATTTCTAACTCCGTCATCTCTCTTGAATATCGATTAAATCAATGCATCAGGATGAATACTCAGAGCGACTCTAGGAATAGATTTGATAGTAGAAATCTAAAGGGAGCATATCTTCTAGGATAACGCTATTATAAGTTTCTGGTCGCAACAAGTGTTAGAGTAATTGTAAAGATAATGAACCTTGATGTCTATATGGTATATCTTTATGATGTGCTTAAATCAAGCTTTCGTAGTGATCACATACGAATGCTGTTAAGAGTAATTATGGTCATATATCCTCATGACAGAAGACTTTTTCTCGGTGATACCGGGTTGATTACTTCTAGAAGTAGAGAAATGGACCAAGTGAGCAATGGTTGCTGAAGTTTTGCAAATTATTTTGTATTCGTATCCAAAGTCGGGATCAACAGTTACAAAGTTCTTACTGACTTCGATATCAAGAGTTTCATATCCGCCTTGAATTCATCGTCAAAACGTGTCCCTAATAGAGATAAAGAATATCTGCATATTCTTGACTTTGTCGTATTTTAACTGATCGCCTTGCAGCCGTATTTATACCTATGATTAAGAACTTTAAAATTCTTCTTTCTTTTTAGCCCAGAGAAAGGCATTCCTTCGAACTTTTGTATATTTAAATCCAAGTCAGTTATGTAAGTTTTATTTAAAGGTCTATTAAAATACCTTATGCCGACACGTTTCATGAGTGATCTAGTTTGTTCAAGATCACTTAAACGCTTTGTTATACAATAGATCATCGCTTTGTTCAATGCATTGAGAATGAGTAGAGTCAAATGCAACTTAATCTTGGAAATTCAGCAATTCACGATCATCGATCGATCTTCAACTATCGAATTTTGGAAACGAATAGAAAACCACTTCAAGTCTACCAATTAATTCTTCAGCAAACTTTTAAAACAAAGAGGATCAGACAAATTGCGAACTTCCGCGAATTTTCGAAAAGTTTAGACCAAAGGGTGAGATCGCAAATTGTGGACAATGAAAGAATCTATTTAACGTAATAGATTTTGCCCATTTTCATCAAATTATGGATTAAACTTTAGAAGATAGTAGGTGATCTATAATACTAGCTAGATGAACAATATTAATTTTCGATCAACTCCCCCCTAACTCATTTTTCAGCACCCTTTTCAAATAATCGATGGCTAGACCATCAAAATTCAGTGATGTACAATAACGACTGCTAACAATTGAACATTTAGACATACATACACTCACACACGGACAGACATGCAGACCTACAGTATGATGAAGCAATTAAATATTGATCTCGTCTGTTGGCGGAATGTTAAATACAATAAAGCAATAAAAGCCGATCGATAGCAGTCAACAGCAGCCACGGCAACAACAACAAACAAACAACCAACCATAAACAAACATCAAACGACAACAATATTTAACAATATATCACAAAAGTCAACAATTTAATGGTGACAAAAAACAATATGACTTGACAAACTCTTGCCAATGACACAATATAAAATATACCATCATCATCATCAGTAAGCAGTAAACAGCAACAGGAGCGTTGTCATGATCATTCTTCCACTTACTGACAACATGATGACGAAAAACACAAGAAGTAAAAGATCAGTGTACTGAAAACAAAAAAAAAAGAAACGTATGAAATAAATTAAATGACTTAAAAATGATAATGATATATTTGATTTTAGACAATTTTAAGAATTTTTTTATAGCGCCCTTTAATGGCGGTAAGGGAAATA
>NC_060952.1:82525873-82528752 GCF_022045245.1 Lucilia cuprina
TCAGACACGTTTTCTATAGAAAATTTGTCTGAATATCAGACACGTTTTCTATAGAAAATTTGTCTGAATATCAGACGCGTTTTCTATAGAAAATTTGTCTGAATATCAAACACGTTTTCTATAGAAAATTTGTCTGAATATCAGACACGTTTTCTATAGAAAATTTGTCTGAATATCTGACACGTTTTCTATAAAAAATTTGTCTGAACATCAGACACGTTTTCTATAGAAAATTTGTCTGAATATCTGACACGTTTTCTATAGAAAATTTGTCTGAATATCAGACACGTTTTCTATAGAAAACTTGTCTGAATATCAGACACGTTTGCTATAGAAAACTTGTCTGAATATCAGACACGTTTGCTATAGAAAACTTGTCTGAATATCAGACACGTTTTCTATAGAAAATTTGTCTGAATATCAGACACGTTTTCTATAGAAAATTTGTCTGAATATCAGACACGTTTTCTATAGAAAATTTGTCTGAATATCAGACACGTTTTCTATAGAAAATTTGTCTGAATATCAGACACGTTTTCTATAGAAAATTTGTCTGAATATCAGACACGTTTTCTATAGAAAATTTGTCTGAATATCAGACACGTTTTCTATAGAAAATTTGTCTGAATATCAGACACGTTTTCTATAGAAAATTTGTCTGAATATCAGACACGTTTTCTATAGAAAATTTGTCTGAATATCAGACACGTTTTCTATAGAAAATTTGTCTGAATATCAGACACGTTTTCTATAGAAAATTTGTCTGAGTATCAGACACGTTTTCTATAGAAAATTTGTCTGAATATCAGACACGTTTTCTATAGAAAATTTGTCTGAGTATCAGACACGTTTTCTATAGAAAATTTTTCTGAATTTCAGACATGTTTCTATAAAAAAATTGTCTGAATGTCAGACTCATTAGCTATACAAAATTTGTCTGAAAATCAGACCGATTTCTGTAGGAAATTTAGTTGAATTTCAGACTCATTTTCTACAGAAAATTTATCTTAATATTAAGCCGATTTTCCTGTAGAAAATTGGTCTGAATATCACACTCATTTTCTATTCAAAATTTGTCTTAATATATGACCGATTTTCTATAGAAAATTTGCAAATAAGGACGATTTTCTATGAAAAATTTTTCTGAATATCGACTTTATTTTGTATAGAAAATTTGTCTGAATTTCAAACGTATTTCCTATAGAAATTATTGTGTAAACATATGACCACAGATCATATGTCTGTATCATATGATTAATCAATTTTTTTAATGAAGGCGTGTGTGTAAAAGAAAAAATTTAATTTCTTGAGAATTTTATAAAATTTAAAATATATGTATAAAGACAGCTGAATTTTTAAAATAAAATGTCAAATTCCCACACTTTATAGGAATTTCTTAGAAATAGAAAACTTGATCGGTCATATATTTCTAACACAAATGAAATACATATTTATAACTCTATTGTCAAGGGACACAATAATAATAGCAAACTTTGATAAACTAAGAAATGCCACCACCACTAACACCACCACCCAATATACATATATCTAGTAACCAGCAGCACCCAATGAATAAAAATATATTTAACGTCATTATTAAATAACAACCACCTTTTTTTTCCATTACAAACAACGTCATTATTGTTGACGTTGTCGTCTTGTAGTTGAGTTTTCAAATTCATTTGAGTAGATATTTATTTATTTAAAAGACTCTTGGGTGAGAGAATGGATGTAATGACATAGAAAATCTGTTCTTGACATACTTTTGATAAGTGAATGGGCGTTAACCTTTATGCCTTCTTTTCCTAAACTTCCTTCCTTAAGGTTTTGTTGTAGTTGTTGCGTGTGATGGACCCTGTAATTTTAAATGTCATATGCCACATGATTATAGAGACAGACAGACATACAGACGATAACAATAACAAAAGGACAGGGAGACTGACAGACAAAGGAATGGACGGACAAACGGATAAATTGATGTAGTCAAAGGGAGGACGGACACTTGAAAGTTAATATTATGACGACAATACTAATGACAGTAAAATTACTTAAACTTTTATTGTTTCATCTAATGTTTGTGTCGTTTTGCATTGAACTTTAACGAAATACTTTGAAATTAAGTTAAAATATATGCGGGTTGTTATAAAAGAAAATAAAAAAAAAATATAATTACAACTAAAGTCACCCCTTCTAATGTTATTTCTTTCGATTTAGTTATCAAGCTTTTTTTTTTTTTTTGTTCTTTATATTGTTTTTATTTTGACTCTTACATCATCTTAAATGTCAATTGCAGTTGTAAGTTTTACTTAATTTCATTCATCTCTTTTAGTTCCTCAATATAATTATGTAGTTTGGATTAGGATATTAGCCTGATGATGACGAATAAAATATGATTTTTTTTTATCGAAAATCACATTGTTTCCCACATGTTTAACAGTTTCTTGGAATAATTTCAAAATATTTATTTAAAGCATAACTTAATTTGACACATGCAAAATGCTTAAATAATATTTATAAATATAACAATAAGAATGTTTGAAGAAAAAGTATGTTAATAAATGAACAGGAACAACAATAATCTTAAGAATCATTAAAATTGATATCATTCAGTTTCACTTTTATTTAAGGGTTGCCAAGAATTCAGAAGTTATTAGAAAAAGTGGAGAAGTAATGGTTTATGTGGGTTAAAATTTGTAAAGACCGGAACCAAACAGATAAAGGTACTTATTCCTTTGCGAAATATTTGTCATACCCTACCACTATCTTTCTACCTACATATCTATCTATCTATCTATCTATCTATCTATCTATCTATCTATCTATCTATCTATCTATCTATCTATCTATCTATCTATCTATCTATCTATCTATCTATCTAT
>NC_060952.1:82528852-82533148 GCF_022045245.1 Lucilia cuprina
AGACTATAGACTAGACTATAGACTAGACTATAGACTAGACTATAGACTAGACTGTAGACTAGACTATAGACTAGACTATAGACTAGACTATAGACCAGACTATAGACTTGACTATAGATTAGACTATAGACTAGACTATAGACTAGACTATAGACTAGAATATAGACAAGACTATAAACTAGACAATAGACTAGACTATAGACTAGACTATAGACAAGACTATACTACAGACTAGACTATTGACTAGAATATTCTAGACTATAGGCTAGACTATAGATTCAGTTTATAGTCCGTTGTAGTTTGTTAACTAAAGTTAAAAATCGACCGTATAGTCTAAGCTATAATCAAGTCTATGGTGTAGTATATGATGTAGCCTATAGTCTAGTATCTTCTAGTCTAGTCACTAGACTATACGGTAAATTTTTGACTTTAGTTAACAAACTACAGTACGGGCTATAATCTGATATACAGTATAGGAAACCTATTACATTGGTACTGATAACTGTAGGTCAGTTTTACATTGAGTACACTTGTACTGGTATTCACTCTCACTAATTTTATACTCTTTTCAATTCACTTCATCTTCTTTTTCAACATTATGCTCCTCTTTGTATTTATCTTCTTTATGTGTAAAAAAAATCACGACTGTCTTAAGATACACAAGGTACAATAATCTGGACGGACTGATTCACTGATTGAAACCTGCGGAAGTTTGACAGCTTAAAGGATCTTAACAATGATAAGAACAACTACATACATAAAAACATTTTTGTGTTTTTTTTGTTTAGTTTTTCTACATACATACTTACTCTAGTTGTGTTATTAATGTTCGAATGCGGTAGGTTTGCAATTTTTGACATTTGTAATGAATGACACAATACGTTGTGTATTAACAACAGAGTTGCATTTTTTCCCTTCATTTCTCCCAATAAATGATTTAGCGTTTCAATACTCTTTTATCAGTTTTTCTTTGTTGTGAAAGAAATAATTAATAAATTTTGATGTATTGTTTACTGCGGAGGGTTGAAGGTAAAAAAGATTCAGTTCATAAATTAAATTTTTCACTTTTGTTATGGTTTTCAAGTTTATTAAATCAATTGTTAAAGTAAAACATAGTTAAAAGTGAAATTCAACAATAACTAGTAACATTTAAAAAAGGACCAATTTTCTTGCAAAATCCCATTTTATATATTAAAACTTCTAGTTTCTTCATAACATCTCTTCTTCCCTTAAAAAACTCAAATTAATTATCAAATATACAAATTTATCCAAAATTCAATTCCTTATCTTTCTTATATCTGTATCTAACATCTCATTAAAACTATTCAAATTCATCAACCTCATGTTATGACAACTAATTTTGTATGTGACCCAATTAGTCAAATATCAAATCTTCACATTAAATCATTTTCATGAGTAGCATCTCTACTCCAAAGAAAATCAAATGAATAAATTTTATATAGAAAATATTATTTCTATTCATAAGGGAATACAATAAAAAAAATTCTAATCAAGTGAATTACAAAGAAATAAAGTCAAAATAATAATAACAACAACATACAAATGTCAGTTGCCAGATAAATAAACAATAAAATGCGAAAAAATATGTAGAATTGAAGAGAGAAAAGGAAAATAAATTGTAAAAAATGAGAAATGGAACAAAATTATGAATAAAAGAAACAAATATAATGAAACATTAACAATGGAAAATGTAACAATTTTATTTCAAACAATTGTAAATGTGGTGGTGACAGGCTGAAATCAGACGAAAAAACAAAATAAAGAAATTTGTACATATGTATGTATTTATATACATTTTAATAAAATATTAAAATATCAAATAGTTGCTTTATAAACGAATTCTAGTATTGAAATAATGCGTTAGGTGCCACGCCCACTATTGCTAGGAATTTACTGTTATATTTTCTTAAAAATACTAATTTTCGATTTCCGTTATAAGGAAGTTGTCTTTAGTATAGTCTAAAGTCTAATCTTTTGTATAGTTTATAGTCTAGTCTAAGGTCTAGTCTATATTCTAGTCTATAGTCCTGTCTATAGCCTACTCTATAGTCTAGTCTATAATATAGTCCATATTTTAGTCTATAGTCAAGTCTATGGAGAGTATAGTCATTAGTTTAGTTTATAGTATAGCCTATACTCTAGTCTACAATCTAATCTACAGCGTAGTCTATATTATAGTCTAGCCTATAGTCTTTAGCCAGCTCTATCGTTTAGTCTAAACTCTAGTCCATAGCCTAGTTTATAGCCTAGTCTATAGCCTCGTCTATAGTATAGTCTAGTAAATATTCTAGTCTATAGTCTAGTAAATAGTCTAGTCTATAGTCTAGTAAATAGTATAGTCTATAGTCTAGTCTATAGTCTAGTCTATAGTCTAGTCTATAGTCTAGTCTATAGTCTATAGTCTAGTCTATAGTCTAGTCTGTAGTCTAGTCTATAGTCTAGTCTATAGTCTAGTCTATAGTCTAGTCTATAGTCTAGTCTATAGTCTAGTCTATTATCTAGTCTATAGTCTAGTCTATAGTCTAGTCTATAGTCTAGTCTATAGACTAGTCTATAGTATAGTCTATAATATAGTCTAGTCTATAGTCTAGTCTATAGTCTAGTCTATAGTCAAGTCTATAGTCAAGTCTATAGTCAATTCTATAGTCAAGTCTATATTCTCGTATATAGTCTAGTCTACAGTCTCCTCTATAGTCTAGTCTATAGACAAGTCTATAGTCTAGTCTATAGTTTATTTTATAGTGTATAGTCTAGTCTATAGTTTAATATATAATGTAGTGGATAGTCTTGTCTATAGTTTAGTATATAATTTGAAGTATAGTCTAGGTTTTAGTCTATTCTATAGTCTATTATATAATCTGGTCCATAGTCTTGTCTATAGTCAAAAGTATTGTCTATAATATAGTCTGTTTTACAGGCTCTAGTGTAGTCTAAAGTTTAGTCTATTATAGCCTATAGTCTATATTCCAATCTATAGTCTAGCCTGATATTATATAAAATTTTCAATCTAAAATTGGTTAAATATACATATGTCAGATATAAATCCCTGTCAATTTGCTTTATTTTCCCTGATCGTAAAATGAAAATTTAATCAAAATACAATCCACCTACAACAATATCTCTCTCTTCTAAACGCCAACACAAAAGATAAACCATAAAACATTTCAAATTTGTCAAAGCAAAACAATTCATGATTCCAAAGATCTCCTTTTTCTAGTCATCGTCATTAGCATGAATGGAATTACAATTTCGTTTCCATTGTTGTCATTGCTATAGTTGAACTGTAGGTTTTGTACCAAAATCCAAGTTGTAGATGGATGCAATTGTGTTTGTTAAGTATGTAATCAGTGCGACATGTAGTCGAACAAGTATGAATACAACTGTAACGATAACAATAGTTAAATGATTATAATGTGGTAGAAATTAAGTTCGTTCGTTTATCTTTTCTTTAAGATACTTTACTTTTTTTTTTGCAAGGGGCCATATTTAGTGAACTGTAGTGGTTTTATAACTTTTGCAAAATATGATGCTTTAGTGGTAGAAGACTGGCCAAGAACATTTTTCGGTCTATGGGCTTTTGCTCCTTCTGAATTGTGTGCATATTTAACAAATGAATTGAATTGTTTGGAGTTTTTCATTGTACTTTTCTTCTGCACTACGAACTCTGTATGCTGCAACTATCTACGGTGGAACAACAGTAGCTATGACAGCAGTTGTGTCTGTGGAATTCTTTACTCTTTGTCTGTGGAATAAATTTTTGTCATTCAACTACTTTTGGGGCATTTCAACACTTCTGTTTAACAATTTTATGAAATTAGTCAGCAACAGCAACAATTGTTGTGCCGCAACACTTTTGTTAACTTAATTCAATTACGACTATCTAATGAACTGAATAGAAGTTTTTTTTTTTCAATTTATTCATATTGCTTTGTGCTAAATGTTGTGTTCAAGGATAGTCTGTCTTCGTGTTGTACATATTGCGTTTCATTAAATGACTTTATTTGGACAATATGTAATTATGGTTTAGAGATAAAATTACATAATTTGCTTGTAATGTTGTTGCACAAAAGGCGGATTAAAAATTCATTGGTTTGTTACATAAACAAAGTAAAGTGATGAGAAGTATCTGAATATATTTAATGTGTTACATATAAGAATACAGATTTTCACTATAGACTAGACTATAGACTAGACTATAGACTAGACTATAGACTATACTATAGACTATACTATAGACTAGACTATAGACTAGACTATAGACTAGACTATAGACTA
>NC_060952.1:82533248-82535002 GCF_022045245.1 Lucilia cuprina
ACTATAGACTAGACTATAGACTAGACTATAGACTAGATTATAGACTAGACTATAGACTAGACTATAGACTAGACTATAGACTAGACTATAGACTAGACTATAGACTAGTCTACAGACTAGACTACAGACTAGACTATAGACTAGACTACAGACTAGACAATAGAGTTTAAAATATAGACTGAACTATAGCGTCTAGTATAATGAGTGTCTGAATATCGGACAAAAGTCACTTCCAATAATAATTGAACTTAAAGTGAAAAACAAATCCAATCCAGGCTGATAAACCCTAACACAATAAGACGCTCTATTGACAAAAAAAACTTCTTTCATCTGTCTTTAACCAACATATAAAAATCGATTAAACTTTCAATTAAATCAACAATTTCGTTATAAACATAAATCATAAAAGAAAATTTAACTAAAGTCTGTGAACGAACAGAAAAAAATCTAAGTTAAGACACAAAAAAAATAAATAAATGAAAATCACGTGGCAAGGATAACCCAAATTGTTACAAACATACTTTTATATTTACAAAAATAAAAAACATAAACTATAAGCACACACGCACACACACTTACCAATACAACATCCCTTTAATATAAAACAAACAAATAGAAAATGTAACAACAATTTTTGCAGCAAGGATATAAAAAAGTTGGGAAGAGGCAATAGCAGCAGAGTATATGACTACTTGGCAAGTGAATGCGTAATAAAGGCGCTAAAGCCCTGCTATTATCCTTTCACACGCAGTCTATACACAAACACCGACACACACTAATAATAATACAATACAAACTTTTACTAAAAGATCCTGCCACAGACATACATACAACAGCCAAACCATCCAGCCTACTGCAAAACGTCTATGAAAGACATAACACCAACAACAACAAGAACAACTAACAACAGCAGTAGCAAAAGCAAAAGCAGCAAAGGAAAAAGTCAATTAAAAAAGTTAAATAAATCATAACCTTGGCAGTTCTTTACTCTACTCCATGCAGTCAGTAGTACTCCAGCTATAACTAGTAGTTGAACTGTTTCCTACATTTTCCTCCTGCTTCACTCCTTGACTTGATTCATTCATACATATGATTTGATTGCGGCGTGCGTAGTTCATATTTTTCAAATCCATTCGAGATGAAAATTTCCAAAAAAAAGAAGAGAAAAAAACTTATGACTTCATTTTAAGGGTGGCAGACGTTTGGATTTTTCCTTTTTCGTTTTTATAAAATACTATATTTTATATACAATTTTTTTTGGTTTACTTGCAAACAATTGTGGCAAGTGTTACAACCATCATTCTTCTATTACTTTTACGTCTTGGTATTTGTTTTATTTCATCCCCTCCTCCATTTTCTCTTAGCGCTTATAATGGTCCAAGTGATGATGTATGGTTTGAACTTTACATTACCCATATTGTTTGCGGTTTGTGTAGGGTTTTTTGGAAAAACTTTTTCGACAATTTTTTGAATCCTTCCGTTAGACGTGTTTTAAAGACCAGTAGCATTTAATGTTACACTAACAAAAGAGAGTACTAGAAGCTTTTTCTAAGTTTCACTATAAGAATTTAAAAGTACCCTATATACTGAATTATTCTACGCTATAGACTTAAACAAAGGTTATATCATATACCATAGTATAGTCCAGACTATAGACTAGACTATAAACAAGACTATAGACTAGACTATAGACTAGACTATAGACTAGACTATAGACTAGACTATAGACTAGACTATAGACTAGACTATAGACT
>NC_060952.1:82535102-82536889 GCF_022045245.1 Lucilia cuprina
AGATAGATAGATAGATAGATAGATAGATAGATAGATAGATAGATAGATAGATAGATAGATAGATAGATAGATAGATAGATAGATAGATAGATAGATAAATAGATAGGATAGAATAGGATATGTAGGATAGATATGAGAGATATGATAAGAAAAATAACTATTGAACACACTACATATTATTGTGGATGGCAACGAATAGCTATCTTTGTGTATGCAAATAATTTCATTAATTTAAATGCTTGCTACCATTATTAATTATTAATAAGAAAAAACTCAAAATAAAAAAAATTAAAAATAAATGGAAAAAGGGCGGTACATAGCGCTGTCATGTACGTTGATGACACTGATTGTCAAATCAATTGCAGAAACCACCAAACTCAGACACATACGCACGCACTCTTTTGCACACACAAACACATTTTGTATTTACACAATAAAATCCTTAGACGCGTGTAACGCCTCTACAACAGGTCCTTATAGTCTTACGACTAACACAAGACTTCTAGCAAAAGATACCAGATAAATTTATCAATAAATCTTTTCGAGGAAGACATCTAAATAAACAAATAAAAATCTACAAAAAGAGAAAATAAAATATATATTCATAGACTTTTATGATGATGATGATTTTAACAAAACACGTGACTAAACGACGTTTTACGCGGACGGTAACACACTTCATAAATTTCCAGAAAAAAAACTAAATCTAAGCAAATGTAACAGAAACAGTTATTACTTTTATTATTACAGTTATGATTGCTGTAAGCGGGCAACAAACAAATACTATAGAATCAAAATGGAAACAAAGTAGCCGGAAAAAGAAATAAAGTCAAAAGTGTGTTTCCTTTCTTTCGGTGTTTTACAGCTTGTTGTTGGGTGTTTGAAAGTGGCAGGCAGGATTTCCATTTTTATTCATAGCTCGCTATTTATTTATTATTTATATTGTGATTATTACAAACCAGTGAACAAACCAGAGAGAAAAAAATCGAAATCCCCAAACATGATACATTTACTTAGACACCCTTTTATTATTTGGATAAGTTCTATTAATGTTTGTAATGTTGCTGCGGAAGATGATGTTGTTTGTGTTAACGCTACCGCTACTGCTGCTGCTGCTGTTTGTGATGTTGATGATGGTCTTGTTTAAGTTGCTGTCTTACGGAAGTTAAACCCATAATCATTATGAAGAGCTGCAACAATGGAATATAATGAAACTTTTAAAATTGTTACTAAGACCCCTTGTGCACCGTGCATGTGGCATGTTGGTAGAGTTAGAATATTTGATTTGTGAAAAATTTTTTTAGGATAAAAAGAGAAATCTCCTGTGATAAGTGATCTCTACAGGATCTCTGAACAAAAATCAATTTTATAGTCTAGTCTACAGTATAGTCTATAGTCTAGTTTACAGCCTAGTCTATAATCTAGTCTATATTTCAGTCAACTGACTTTAACGTGAAGTCTAATTTAAATTAAGTTTATTCTTTAGTCTAATATATCATCTATAGTCTAGTTTACAGTCTAGTCTATAGTATAGTTAATAGTATAGTCGATAGTTTAGTCAATAGTGTAGTCTATATTGCATTCTATAATCTAGTTGATATTCTAGTCTATATAGTAGTTTGGCTTATAGTCTAGTCTATAGCCTATTTGATGGCCTAGATTATAGTCAAGTTTGTAACCTAGTTTATAGTCTAGTCTATAGTTTAGTCTATAGTCTAGTCTATAGTCTAGTCTATAGTCTAGTCTATAGTCTAGTCTATAGTCTAGTCTATAGTCTAGTCTATAGT
>NC_060952.1:82536989-82538693 GCF_022045245.1 Lucilia cuprina
CTATCTATCTATCTATCTATCTATCTATCTATCTATCTATCTATCTATCTATCTATCTATCTATTCCTCCTATTTCCCTCAACTTTATCTTTAATCAATTGTTGAAAATTCAATTAAATAAACAAAACCATCAACTCCCACGTTCCAATTGTAACGCTCCAAGACGTTACAATTAAAATCAATTTAATTTAAATAAACCAAGACACCTACAACAACTCCCCCAGCAAACAGCAATTGTCACACTATCTATCTAGTACACAACAAACAGTAACTATCTCTAAGTCTAAACTATGACTTGTATAGAAATTTCCTCATTATGTATGCTGAAAACGTTTTCTTTGGGAAAAATACTGTGAGTATCAAATAACAATTTTTAACAAAAGGTTAATAAAACAATTGCGCTTAAACAAAGTTGTTTAATTAATTTACTTTCATTAATTAAATCGCATTACAAGCCTAATAATAGAATTCAGAAAAACAGAAAAATTTGCATAGGATTTTATAGGGAAATTAAATGGAAAGTACAACAAAACGAAAAGAATGACAAGTTAAATTCCTGAAAACCTTCAACAATAATAAACAGCTGTTTTTACACTCCCAGGCGCCTGACAGTTACAGTTTTGCTGTTTCACTCAATATATTGAATTATTTTAAATATGGCCGCATTATAACACCACACCATGGCCAACAAATAACTTCTGTTGTTATTGTTGTTGTAGCTAAGACTAAATGGGGGAACAACAACAACAAAAACAAAAAAGCAAGAAAATATTAATGCCCATTTAAAATACAAGTTGATAAGATTATCTTGTTGTGTTCAGGCGTTTAAATTGTACACGAGTAGTATTCTTCTTTAGTGTTTTGATGCGACCAATTAAAATTCTAAACACACATCATTCTTTACTTTTTTATGGTTTTATTTAGTTGGTTTATTAATACGAGGGCTAGGTGGTGATGTTATTTTAAAAACCTCTGACTTCTATAAAGCAAACAAACAGCTGGATGATCTTGATTCTACTACCAACATTTCGTTAAGATAAAAATGTATAACAAATAATCTTCTAGATTTCTATAATTCATTTTTCAACTTCCCTCGTATTATTTTAAATTCCTATATCTATGTAGAGAAAAAAAAACAGTTTTAATTTATGGTTCAGTAATTGTAGTGATAAATAACATAATTAGGGTATCCTATCAAACACTTACATCCCATATCAAATTATACAAATATCCTTATGAATAATAATAAATATTTATTAACATAATTAAATAGTTTAATAATTTGTTTTGAGAATTAGGGTTAAAAAAGAGGATTATTTACATAAGAAATACTAATAATAAGAATAGAAGGGTTACACCTAAATAACCATTAGCAGTCCTAGACAAATTATGGCTAATTGATGGATTCCAGGAAAAATATTTACAAATAATTTGACTTAAAAAAGCATTTATTGAATAGAAAAGATGTTTTTATTAAATGTTTAACAATTTAAATAATGCCTGAGTCCAATTTTTAAAACAGATGACAAAGTATTAAGAAAAACCTATGATCTCTACGAATTGTGGCGCAGTTGGGGTAACCAACTGCTTATTAAGTTAACTGAGTAGTTAGATAGATAGATAGATAGATAGATAGATAGATAGATAGATAGATAGATAGATAGATAGATAGATAGATAGATAGATAGAATGATAGATAGATAG
>NC_060952.1:82538793-82540902 GCF_022045245.1 Lucilia cuprina
TTAGTTAGTTAGTTAGTTAGTTAGTTAGTTAGTTAGTTAGTTAGTTAGTTAGTTAGTTAGTTAGTTAGTTAGTTAGTTAGTTAGTTAGTTAATTAATTAGTTAGTTAGCTAGTTAGTTATTTAGTTAGTAAGTTAGTTAGTTAGTTGGTTAGTTAATTAGTTAGTTAATTAGTTAGTTAGTTAGTTAGTTAGTTAGTTAGGTAGGTAGTTAGTTAGTTACTTAGTTAGTTAGTTACTTAGGTAGGTAGGTAGTTAGTTAAATAGTTAGGTAGTTAGTTAGTTAGTTAGTTAGTTAGTTAGTTAGTTAGTTAGTTATTGAGGATATGAGTTAAATAGTTAGGTAGTTAGTTAGTTAGTTAGTTAGTTAGTTAGTTAGTTAGTTAGTTAGTTAGTTACTTAGTTAGTTAGTTAGTGAGTTAGTTAGTTAGTTAGTTAGTTAGTTAGTTAGTTAGTTAGTTAGTTAGTTAGTTAGTTAGTTAGTTAGTTAGTTAGTTAGTTAGGTAGGTAGTTAGTTAAATAGTTAGGTAGTTAGTAAGTTAGTTAGTTGATTAGTTAGTTAGTTAGTTAGTTAGTTAGTTAGTTAGTTCGTTAGTTCGTTAGTTAGTTATTTAGTTAGGTAGGTAGGTAGTTAGTTAGCTAACTAACTAAGTAACTGACACTTAGTTACTTATTTAGTTAATTACCTACTTAAGAAGTCACAATTCTCGTAATTTCTAACTAAACCTCGTATTTTCATATTTAAACAAAAAAACACGTCTTCCTTCTTATGAGGATATTATCTATGGAACAACATCGTCATCATCACTGGATGAAAAATTTCACACGCATTATTAGTTCAGCCGATATTCTCTTGGAATATGTTTAAAGGATAACTTTTGGGATTTAAAAATATTCAACAACAAACAAATGTTCGTTTAAATGTGTGTCAGTGCAACATGTTTCCATTGGTGTATTGTACTGGCGTTACATGAAAAACAACAAGAACAATATGAGCACAGAGCAACAACAAAATATTCAATATATTCAAAATGAAATAAGACAAAAAAAAAAAACAACAAAAAACAAAGGTACACTTGATGTGAAGATGTGTGCAGCATGCAACATAATGTGGTTGAAAGAAAAAAAAAGGTGTCCCCTTTTGTTTGTGGCCTTTAGGGTCTGTTTTTGTTGTTGGCCAACGCAAAAAATCCACGTGTAGTTAAGTTTTTCGTTTATTTTCGCTGCTTCGTATTTTGTTATGAGTCCCCAAAAAACAACCACAACAACAACAGAATACAACGGTTTGTAGTAGTGTTCCCTTTTGCAGTACCAAGGAAGACATCGTCCAGACACCCGTTGTCAAGTTTTTTAAGATTAATTGAACAATCAATTTTAAATTTTATAGGATCTCATTTTTTTCTGTTGTCGTTCTTTTTTTTGTACCATTTTCAGTATAAAAGGCGAGAAGAAGAGTCTCATGTTTGGTTCTTTTGTATTTTTTTGGGATTAATAATATTTAAGTTTTTCCTTGTGTCTTTTCATATGGAGATTTTAGGTTATAAAAACATCTTAAGTATTTCTGATTTGTAAACGTTTTGTACTGACTGCTAGTTGTTTCTTTTTGCGTTTTTATTGTTAAGATTTCACCGTATCTTCTTTAAACCTTTGTGGAATTGTGATCGTTTTATGTATTTTTATTGATTTAAATATATATTTTTTTATTAAAAAAATATAATTTTTAATTTTTTCCCCATAGGTTAGTTGAAAGTGTAACCTAATGCCTGAGAGTAGGTTTTAACGTTGAGTAGCAGGGAGAAAGGAAGGATAATATGGATATTTCTGTGGATCTAATATAACTAACTAACTTACTAACTAAATAACTAACTAAACAAATAACTATGTAACTAACTAACTATGTAACTAACTAACTAACTAACTAACTAACTAACTAACTAACTAACTAACTAACTAACTAACTAACTAACTAACTAATTAACTAACCAACCAACTAACTAACTAACTAACTAACTAACTAACTAACTAACTAACCAACTATCTAACTAACTAACTAACTAACTAACTAACTAACTAACTAACTAACTAACTAACTAACTAACTAACTAACTAACT
>NC_060952.1:82541002-82550135 GCF_022045245.1 Lucilia cuprina
ATCTATCTATCTATCTATCTATCTATCTATCTATCTATCTATCTATCTATCTATCTATCTATCTATCTATCTATTAATTTATTTATCTATCTATCTATCTATCTATCTATCTATCTATCTATCTATCTATCTATCTATCTATCTATCTTTCTATTTATTTATTTATTTATTTATTTATTTATTTATCTATCTTTCTATCTATCTATCTATCTATCTATCTATCTATCTATCTATCTATATATCTATCTAACTAACCGTTGATACGATTGTTTTGTTGGGCTTGGCAAAACAATATTCCGGCTTTAAGCATTTTCACCGATCCTCGTATATAAAACTTACTCACATAACCGCAAAAGCAGCTTTATTAGCGCATTTCAGCCGAATGTGGAAAACACAATAAAACGCATTCATAGTCGTGCAGCCAACGAAATATTCTTCGTTAGTTGAAACATTTTTCATAAATTTTTTGATCGTCAATTAATGTCGAATATTTTATGAAATCGATTCCTTTTTATTATGATTTCTTTTTGGATTCTCCTTTATTTTTATTTCTTCTCCAGAAGACGCACTATAGAAGGGCTCAATTTTTTTTCATTTTCTTAACCCTTTAGAAAGCTTTAGTTTTTTGTTAAAGATTTAATAAACAAATGAAGGAAATTAGTGGAGTTGATACAAATTAAAAAGTAATTAATACTAAAGTCATCTACTTTTCACTAACCTTTCAAAGCTTAGAATGCTTCTTGAGAACTGTATTTTTTACAAAAAAGTTTATCAATTATGGTTTCCTAGATTCTAGTCTGTCTGCAACGGGTTAATTCTGATAGGATATCAAAAAATGTTTAACCATATGTATATGCAGTTAGTTAATATGAATATTTCAGTTGTATTTTGTGGTTTTTAAAGGTGCTTTGTCATAAGAAGCAATCATTACATTTATATTTTATAAGTTTATGAGGTTTGAATTTCTATATGTTCATATGATATGAAGGCAAAAAAAAATCCATAAAAATAAAAAAAAAAAACAAAAATAAATAAAATTAACATAGGATGCTTTAGATTTCAATTCACCTTTTTTTGTTTTGTTCATTCTAACTAATAATAAAATGATTTTCAACAAATAAGAATAAAACAAGTAAGAGTTCTATATTCGGCTGTGCCGAATCTTAAATACCATTCACCACGGTGTGTTCAAAAAAAACTGCTAGTACTAAAAAGTCTTCTCTTACATAGCTTACTTTGGGCTCAACATGCTTGATTCTATGTTTCTAGATTCAATAGATAAAGTTCAAATTTATGTAAAATTTAAAAACAAAAAAGTACCTTTTGAAAAACAAAAAAGTACCCAAAAGTCCTCTTTTATGGGTTCTCACCCATTATAGACTCTGTATACTTAATTTCATGTTTCTAGGTTCAATATTATAGAAAATTCCAAAAGTACCTTTTATAGAACGAAAAAGTACCAAAAATATTCTCTTTGAAGTGTTCTCGTCTAATCCGGACTCTACATACTTAATTTCATGTACCTAGGTTCAATATTATAGAAAATTCAAAAAGTACCTTTTGAAAAACGAAAAAGTACCAAAAAGTTCCATTTTATGGCTTTTCATCGAAATTCGAATCTACGTACTTAATTTCATATTTCTAGGTTTAATATTATAGAAAATTCAAAAAGGACCTTTTGAAAAACGAAAAAGTCTCAAAAAGTTCCCTTTTATGCAATTCAGATTCGAAAAAGTACCAAAAAGTTCCCTTTTATGGATTCGCACCTAATTCAAACTCTACATACTTAATTTCATATTTCTAGTTTCAATATTATAGAAAATTTGAAAAAGTGCCTTTTGAAAAACGAAAAAAGTACCAAAAAGTTCCCTTTTATGGCTTCTAACTTAAGCCAGAGAAATTTTCAGAGGTTGTCTCGGATTATTGATCATATCTCCATTATTAATTGACCGATTTTGCTGATTAAAAATAGTGCTCTTCCAGAATTATTGAAGATTCGGATCTCGCCAATATCAGGGGTCCATCCTTCGGGGGCGTCTTAACTTGGTGAATCCTCCACATTGGTGTTATTGCAATCCCGGGGAATAGAGGGGTTTTCCAATACCTCTAGTCTGGCCGGTACTAAATAATTGGTTACAGTCTACTGTCTGGCTTAGACCTTGCATAGATTGAAAAGAGCTCAAACTAGAGCACTAGTACTACGGCTGGCCAGTTGCCCGCAGGAGTATCTCCTGGCTGGTCAGTTGGTTGAGGTTCCTTCGGGATCCACGTAGTGGCTGTGGTTTAAACCCAAATTCGCGGGAAGAGTAAGATGCGGTTAAAAGACTGATGTAAGATAAAGTCAATATTTCGGGATAAGTTCGGTGCTGTTGCCGAAACAACAGATACCCCACAGACGAGTGACTGTAAGAATAAGCGTTGGAAATAAGTTGGTATTAATTGTATATGGTAGGGGATGAATGTGAGGTTCGGCGGGCCTTACCCCACCCGTCTACTTATAATGAATGTGTTCAGATTATACTCTGTTCATATCAGAATTACCACAGTGTGTCCCTATGGTCCGCCGGTTACGTCTCAAAGTGCTGTTGCCGAATCAAAAGAGGCCATCCCATGAGCGTGGTTTTAAACGGAAGAGATGCTTTACATCTCGGAAGTTAAGCAACGGGGCAGCAATGGTCAGAGATTAGATAGCTCGAGTACTTCAGCGAAATGCTTATACATGGACCGGCCCAATCCATGTACAAAAATTGCCACCTGAGTTCTTCATTGAAGGATTCAGGGGCAATGGTTAAGCAACCACAGTGTGTCCCTATGGTACGCCGGATACGTTTCTAAGTGCTGTTGCCGAATCAAAAGAGGCCATCCCATGAGAGTGGTTTTAAACGGAAGTGATGCTTTACATCTCGGAAGTTAAGCAACGGGGCAGCAATGGTCAGAGATTAGATAGCTCGAGTACTTCAGCGAAATGCTTATACATGGACCGGCCCAATCCATGTACAAAAATTGCCACCTGAGTTCTTCATTGAAGGATTCAGGGGCGATGGTTAAGCAACGGGACAGCAATGGTCAGAGATAAGATAGCTCAAGTACATCAGCGAAATGCTTATACATGGACCGGCCCAATCCATGTACAAAATTTGCCATCTGAGATCTTCATTGAAGGATTCAGGGGTGATGGTAGACCATTGTCAAGTTTACCCATTGGATGAAAAAGACCACCGTGGAATAGGGCATCATGCCAGGTACTCACGTAAAGCACTTCGACATTCAAACATACATACTGACAGACGGACATTGCTTAATCGACTCCACTATCTATAAGGATCCTGAACATATATACTTTATAGGATTGGAAAATTATATTATAGAAATAACAAACGTAATGACAAACTTATATATACCCTTCTCACGAAGATGAAGGGTATAAATATACTAAACTGATCATCAACACCGTCAGATTAACTTCGTTTTGTAGTCAACAAGATCAATAAACACACAGAGACAAATAAAAAGACACACGTTGATGATGAGCAACATGAATTGGTGTCGCCAAAAATCGTATTTAGTACAAATTTTTATATTCTTTATAGACTTTTAACAGACAAACAAACAAACAACAACACAAAATATTCAAAAACGATTAAAACTCCAACTAGATGCATGTAAAACAACAATATTATAAAATATCGTTAAAAAAATCTCTACTTTTGATCAGATTTTTTTTAGCGGTTTTATCTACAGAATCTTCAGCATCTGTCGGTTTTATTCTTTTGAGTTTTAGTTTTTTTTTTTCTTCTGTCTTCCTTTCTAGTTTGAATTTTTAATTTTCACCCTAACCATAACACACTTCTTAAAGGAAATTTATTCATTTGTCCCGTCTGTCCGATCTTGTGTTTAAATTCTCTAATTTGGTAACGATCAAAATCATTAAAAATTTGGTTTTGATTTTAATCTTCAAAAGTGGCGCAAGTTCGAACAGTATCTGTGTTTTCTTTTATTTTTTTATTGCATTTAGTTAATTTGTTTTTCATTCTGGTCTCATCGGTTCGACAAGTTCCAGCAGTAGTAGTCTCTGACTACAACCTGCACTGTAGTGAGTGAGTGAGTGTGTCATTGTTTGTTAATGATGTTGAAGATCATGTTTTACATGATATTTTATTGTCGTTAATTATCATTATCATTACGATCAGTCACACAACACAGCATTTACAAAACAAAAACAAAACAGAAAAACGTCACAAAATCGTGTAATTCTTGTGTATTTGGAGGAGTCTGACGCCAGCCGGCTATTGTTTGAATATCCAAAGTTGTTTATTGTATTTGTTGGGTAATAAAATCAAGTTGTTGTGGTACGAGCTCTGTGAAAAGGTCATCTGTTTTATTATTATTTTTTTTCTTAATCCTCATTTACTATTATTGTATCTAGTTTAGGTGTTTGAAACATATTTTACTCAGAAATATTAAGGAAGTTTATAAAATATTTCTGCATGCTATTTATTTAAAGGACATCTGAGCTAAAAGCCTGCACAAGACAACAATAAAGCAAAAATTCGTGAAAAATATCGTGTGCCAGAGATACAAGCCGAGACGGCTCAAATTGGCGTCAGCTGGCCGCCGGTAATACTTTGAAAGCCGCGCAGCCGCCAACTTCTTTCGGCTCAAAAGCTAAGCCGGCTTAAACCTAGACGCTTATAAAGATTGGAAACGCACATGTATTTCAAATAATAATTTAACCAATTTCAACGGAGTTGTCTAAAGTAAGACGCCGCCGACCGAAAATGGTTGCGCCTCTGCCGTTGATCATTTTGCATTGGCTTATAGCTCTGTCGTATTATTTTTGCAGGCCTTTAATCTGAGCTGTATGGTTGGGAGCATTTAGTTCCTTATTCGCGATCCATTTGCATTAGTCATTGATGCTTAGCAATTAGATCGTGTGTCGGTTATAAAACAGGAAATATATGCTCATATATTCCATTATCTTATTGGATTTATTTGATGAGGATTCTCTCATCAAAATCCTATTCCCTTGATAAAACCTAGAAGATTACTTAGACCATACCTACATAGCTACATTCTCTTCTTCCTTATGGCACGTGCTTGTCTTGGTGTCCTTATTTAAGTTCAGTTACTACAAATCTAGTTCCTGTAGGCTCCTGAATATCTTTCAATTTCTCCTGCAAAGACACCAATACACTTTCAGACCAGTAGCGGATCCAGCTAAAGACTTTTTTGTGTTAAATTTTCTTTTTCCTTATTCCTCATTTTTATATTTTGTATTGAAAATCTTTGCTTTTGGAAAGGTGGGAAACTCCCATCTTCCCCCTGTGGATCCGTGCCTGATCCATCCCTATTAGTAATTTGTTTGCCGTAATATAATATTTCAATACTCTTTTCCAGACCAGTCGCGGATCCAGCTAAACTTTTTTTTGTAAAATTTTCTATTTCCCTGTTCCTCATTTTTATATTTTTTATTATAAATCTTTGCTTTTGGGGAGGTGGGAAACTCCCATCTGTGAATCCCCCTGTGAATCCATGCCTGATCCTGACCTAGTAGTAATTTCTTTGCCGTAATGTAATATTCCAAAACTCTTCTTCCGACAGCTGATATATAATTTCAAATAAGTTGGAATTTTCGAAATCTCGTAGAGAGATTGAAGATTATCAGGTGTGTCAACTTTATAACTAATTTCTTCCAATATTTTTGGAATCCCCTTAGTATACTTCTACAGAACTCTGACCTGCACTTACCCCAAAATGGGAATATCAACCCAGCAAAGTCGAATAGCTGTACAATCACAATATATTGGTTACATATAGAGGATTCTAATAATATATTGTCATCTTGAGATCTCAACTATAGCTTCCGGATGAAAGTTCAGATAGAAAAAAGTTTTCTGACGATCCAGCCAGTAGTAACAGCAGTATCATTTGTGAACCTATACCTAGGGAATTATCGGTAACAAAGGATCTTATACACTTGTGTAAGAAAGTACACAAGGGAATCCCTCAGGAAGTGATTGGTAGAACCATATTTTTATGGAATATCCCAATGGAAATGATAAAATTAAGTTTTCGAGATGGAAAAAGTCCAAGGTTAGTTTGATAGTACGTATACTGACTTTTTTGGGTGAGTAGCAGGAACAACAGTCTGAAGTTTCTGTATAACTTTTACTCCTAGTACTTTCTAAGGTGAGTAGCAGGAAAAACAATCTGAAGTTTCTAGGTAATTTTTACTCCTGGTACTTTTTTAGATGAGTAGCAGATACAGCAATCTGATGTTTCCAGGTAATTTTTACTCCTGGTTCTTATTTTTAGATGAGTAGCAGGGACATTAGGCTGAACGACAAGTACTTTATGTCACCAGTCTTGCATACGTTTTTCGTCTGCCAAGGTCATTAGTTTTATACTCTCCAAGCACTACGTCCCTTTGGTGTCTCTTGATAAGTTACTTGGCCTTTGCATAGAAAACTGCTGGATCTTTGAGGTTTTAGAGATTTGCGAGGTGCGTTCTTAACATTCTCCTCTTTTGTTCAGCCTGTATTTGAAATATGCGACGATTGACAAAAACTATGTGAATAATAATATTTCGAATGATTAATGAGGATCACTCTGGCCTGGCCAATAGCAATGGATAACTTTACCTTCGTGTTTTAAAAATATATATCACAAAAATATATATCATGCTTCGGATCAGATGACAAAGACATTTCCCTAAAGTTTTGAGTGGCACAAGATTCACCAAAATAGTCATTAGGCAATCACAGAATCTCATTTAAATCACAATCATTCTCTCCAGCTCTATTATTAACATCAGTCAGTGTTAATATTTTCGGTAACATAGCAATCGCTAAATGCTTTAGCGTCTATCTTTTCGAGATTACTTGGTCAGGCTTGTCCGCTTCTACGATTTGACTACAATTTATCCTGGTAGTCTATGTCATCTAAGTCTCGTCATGCTCTCTATAACAAAGCTATCTTTTTGTACTTCTGATTGAGACAAGATTCTCCAAAATGGTCAATCCCAAAATCTCGTGCACAGCTCCTTCAATAGCTGTCTCTCCAGCTCTATTATTAACATCAGTCGGTGTCAATAGGTTAGATTAATAGGAGGAGGTATACTACATCAAATCCGAAGAAATACACCTAGTGGCCTGTTGTGCGCTTCTTATCATGAGAAAAAAGATGTAACTAAATAAATTAAGAATCTTCCAATCAGTTTTAGGAATATTATTTCCTGAATAACTCCGGTGTCAATACTTTCTAAACCCGGGATTCCGAGGCATTATAGCATCCGTTTTTACTACTCTTTAGACGTTACTCAGTCAGTTCTATCCGCTTCTTGCACGATTTGACTAGACTTTATACTGACGCTGTAGGATATTGTTAACAACTAGGTTCACTGCACTCCTTCTAACCTTAATGATAATTACAGTAATATCATGTGATAAAGTCGAATCTAAGACCATATTGAACCTTAACAGAGACAAAACCGAGTACTGTTCTAGAAGTATGCTTTGTAATATATAAGTACCAGGCCACTCGGGTATTATCGGCAACTAAAGAGCTATTCAAAGAAGAAGAATACGAAGAAGATCTATTAAATGAATAATAGTTCGTTTTTGTGGAGGGTAGAACTACAAACCCTTATTTTGCCTCCTCAGAGTAAGTCACAGGTTAAAATGATGGTACGAATTCAGAGCGGACACTCGTATTACAAGCAAAATTGTAAGAATGGATTTAGATGAATGTAGACTATGCGAGAGGGCAGTGAACTAGTACCTCGGCATTGCTTCTAATCACAATAAGCTTAATGGTAATTATAGGGACATAAAGTGATAAAGTAAAATCTAGGATTATAATGAACCTTAAGAGAGCCAAAACCAAATGCAATTCCAGAAGTAGGCTTTGTATCAGATGAATACCAGGCCACTCGGGAATAATCGTTAACCAGAAGTCTATTAAAGGAAGGAGAATTTGAGAAAGCGTCCTAGGTGTATTTCTTCGGATTTTATAGTCAAACGGAACTGCTCTAATCTTGTGGAAAATAATTAATTTAGATTCTGATTCCTTATATTTTCTTCCATTTTCTTTTAACTTCTCCAACATCTTTAAAAAAGAGGACTTTAGGCTCCTTACACCCATAATTTTTATCTTAATCTTCAAGTGTTGTAATTATTACTTTATAATTTTACGATGACATTAAATGTTCACACAAAAAAATTAGACTATTAAATGTCTAAGGCGTTACTTTTTTCTACAAACACATTAAATTAATAATGCAAAATTATTAAATTAATAATATTAAACATGAGACATTTAATATCTTTTGTTGAGTTATAAAAAACAATTTTACTACACTATCGATTTGTAATCAATGACAGTCATGACTCGAACAACAATATTTAGTTGAATTTTTAATGGGTTATTAAGACAAAATGTTTACAATGCAGCAATTAAATTAATATCGATAAAAAATAATATTTAAGTACTTTTTTACGATATTAAGTAAAAATATTTATAAGGAAAATTTTTAATATTTCAACTTTAAGGTGAGGTAATTGCTTAAAGAGCTTTTATATAAAATTTAGATGAATTTTAAAAATATGTTTTATTTTTTCCATATCAGAATGAAAGAAATTTAACTCTATGTTATATTTTTCAAAAAACAAACAAACTTCACTCTAATTTTTCCATATATTTTCTCAGTTTGTATAACTAATATACTCCTAAAAGATCTCTTTTTTTTGTAAACTTGAGCCATAAAATTATGCAAATGCTTTCACCCATAAAAAAGAAACCTGGTATTCCAATTACAACTTACATACACGCAACACACACCCCACACATACCACACACACACACATGTGTTGAAGCAGGCATGGACAACTCAGTACTTATTGTAGTTAGTAGACAATTATTTTAATGTTTAGTCTATAGTCTAGTCTAAAGCTTTTAGTTTGTATTCTAGTTTAGTATAGTCTATAGTCAAGTCTTTCGTAAAGTCCTTAGTCTATAATCTAGTCTATAGTCTAGTCTATAGTCTATAGTCTAGTCTAGTCTATAGTCTAGTCTAGTCTATAGTCTAGTCTAGTCTATAGTCTAGTCTATAGTCTAGTCTATAGTCTAGTCTATA
>NC_060952.1:82550235-82560006 GCF_022045245.1 Lucilia cuprina
TCTAGTCTATAGTCTAGTCTATAGTCTAGTCTATAGTCTAGTCTATAGTCCAGTCTATAATCTAGTCTATAGTCTAGTCTATAGTCCAGTCTACATTCTAGTCTATAGCCTAGTCTATAGTCTAGTGACTAGACTCTAGTCTATAGTATTATCTATAGTCTAGTCTATAGTCTAGTCTTTAGTTAGACTAGTCTATGGTCTAGTCTAGTCTAAAGTCTAGTCCATAGTGAAATCTAGTTTAGTATATATTATAGTGTAGTCTATAGTATAGTCTTTAGTATAATTTACAGTGTAGTCTATAGTCTTGGCTATAGTCTAGTCTTTAGTCTTTCAAAATTAGTACTTTAATACTTATTTTTAAATATCAATTTTCCATGCCTGTATTAGAGTTAGATTTGGTTTTACGATCATGTTGACATGTATATAAAGTTTATCGAAGTTCCCTCCCGCCTCACAAAACAGCATGGTTAACGAGTGTAATATCATATTAAATGGCGCCTAAAAATTTTACGATCATACGAACATAATTTTTTTTTTACGATCACACATTCTAATTCATTCTACGCACGGCCGTAAATATTGGAATGCATTAGAGCATGGGTGGGTAATTGTTATGTGGTACTAACAAATTGCAACTCCTATGATTATACGATATCAATTGCAGAAATGAAAATTTGCTACTACTGCTTTTACGATTGGCGCCAAATATACAGATAATATGGTTAGAAATTTGTTATATGTAATAAAATGAGATTATTAAATAGAAAAAAATTAATATATGTAATTAAATGTTTAAAAGTAATTTGCATATCGTAAAAAAATGGTTTTATATTAAACTATATAGGAAATGACGCTCTGGAGAGATTGTTATCGAAAGTGAAAAATTTTACCTTATGTTTTCGCTCATAAAATCAAATTGTTTTTTTTGCGAGATCTTAGTTTGGTTAATTTTAACTTGAGCTCCTGTAGTTGTGATAAAATTGGACTCACATAAAAATAGTTGAAAACAATCACGTATTTTCATCTGCTTTATAATCTGTAAAAGGAATTATTGTCGAATCTTCCAAAACTCAGTTTCCTGGTTCCTCAGTTTCTATCATTATTCCTGTTGAAAGTAATATATGAGATTACACTATTTGGACTCGACGAAGTCCCGAAATCCCGAAACCTTCAGCCTTCCATTGTCCTCTTAGCACGCTCTAAATCCATTTGAATCCATACGACCAATTTCGTATAGTTGTATTTCTGTGTGTCCACAGTGAACTTACACGATCTAAATCCATTTGAATCCATACGACCAATTTTGTATAGTTGTATTTCTGTGTGTCCACAGTGAACTTACTCATTCTGTGGAGGCTTCTCGTCTTGATCTAGTCGAAGTTGATATTTCACTATTCATATTTGTCATATCGACCATATTTATATCAAATACCCCCCCCCCCCCTTACATTAAGTTTAGGAACTCTTACTATAATACCATGAAAGTGATCTGAATGATCCAAAGTAGGGTATTCAGTCTAATCTATTTTACATATCCCGTAATTAAATAGACTTCCGCCGGGAAGCTAGTGTGTTTTCGGTTTACGGAATTTCAGTGTTGATCCTCAAACTCTTTTAGTCTGCCAATATAGAAGCATCTGTGAAACAATAGATTCTCACAGGAGATTACTAAAATGGTTCTGCATGACCACGGTCACGCTTCACAATTCCCTTAAATTTTTCTTCCTTTTTTTGCCTGAATAGGAATTTGATATAGATCCCCAGACACTTTTTACCAACCGGTTAAGGGTCACCCGTGTAACAACAGATTCCCACAGGGATTTACTCTAATATTTCGCTTGACCACCCTCCCTCCTGTAAGGAACCAAAGTTTCACAATTTATGTGTCCCGAGTTCTAAGTGTTCATATGAGATTATAAAGTTGTAAATATTTGTCGGTTTATATCCCAGTCCTATTTAGTCTCTAAGTCTACAACTATTTGTATAACAAAAGATCCCTGCAAGGGTTTGCTCTAAAGATCCTCTTGATCACAATATATCTGCGACCAATGTCTCACAATTCCCGACTTGTTAAATTATCGATATGTGATCGGCTACGTCAGGTGTATGTCTATAACCTTGTTATTTTACATTCAGTTTACATTGCTTTCACCTCACAATTCCCGATAATTTGTATTTCCTTTTTACGTTTACGGGATTTTACTGAATATCTCCAGACCAGAGATACAAACCGATGCCAAATGGTCGGCGGCGCAATCATTTTAGGTCGGCGGCGGCAGCTTATTATAGAAAATATAGGCGGCGGCTCAATTTAACTTTTTTTCAAAAAGCTTTTATTATATTGAAAAAATATCAATATAAGTTTTTTCTGCAGAAAATAGACATTTGTAGTAGTTTCCACTATTTTAATATTAGCACAATATTGTGTGGCAACTCTTTTCAATTTGCATTAAAAATAGTGGCAACACCGTTCAAATTGGTTAAATTATTTTTTGAAATACATGCACGATTCTAAACTTTATCATCGGCTACGTTTAAGCCGGTTTAGCTTTTGAGAAGTCAGCGGCGGTGCAGCTTGCAAAATATTAGCGCCGGCCAGCCGCCGCCGATTTGAGTCGTTTTGTCTTGTCTTTGCCACAAGAACTTAAATTAGTGGCAACTCCGTTCAAATTGGTTAAATTATTTTTTGAAATACATGTACTATTCTAAACTTTATCATCGGCTACGTTTAAGCCGGCTTAGCTTTTGAGAAGTCAGCGGCGGTGCAGCTTGCAAAATATTACCGGCGGCCAGCCGCCGCCGATTTGAGCCGTCTTGTCTTGTATCTTTGTACCAGACACCTTTTATCTTCCTATTTAAAGTCAGGGGTTCACTCTAATAGTTCACTTAACCACGAACTCTTATTTGGAAACAATTTCTCTATTCGAGTTGCGATCAAACATGTCTAATGTTTGTTCATGAAAGTCCATTATATCTAATATACATTAATGATGTGTATCGTAACCGACGTAACTGATTGAGTGGGAACTGAAAGTGATCACAGATTATCAGGCTTTTTGCTTTTATGTCCTTTAATTTCTCAAAAAATATAACTATAAGATTTCATTAAAAAACAGGATCTTAATGAAAGTTATCGCGGTTACTTAAACTGTTCTTACTAGCAACTTTAGTTGTTTTTAAAATCAACTATTCTAAAACAAATAATTTAAGGTTTTGATTAAAGTTAGACATTACTTTGATATGGGTCATATAATAAATAACTGTTTAAAATCTCCATAACTAAACCTTTCCCTTAAAAAAAAAATCGATTATGTAAAACAATAGACAAAGTCGTAAGTAAAGAAAACAAACAACAAAAACATTTGTTCTTCAGCATGTTAACATGACTAAACCTTCACACTTTTTGTTAACCGTAAAAAAATGTCTGCCTTTTAGCCATCTAAAGCTAAGAAAGGAAATTTTGCAATACAACAAGGACAACTTTAGCAACTAATCATTATACATAAAGAATATCGTATGTGAATGGCATTCAAATTGTCATTTAAAAGGATAGAAGCAGAGACGCATAAGGACCATAAATGAAAATTGATTTTTCTGAGTTTTTACCATTAACACACCTACCACCCCCCTCATTCCACAAAAGGACATTAGGAAATAACAAACCAATGATCATGATTTGTTTGTCTTTAAAAAAAAAGTAAGAAAAACATTTTTTTAGTAATTTTTTTGTTTAGAATGTATAGACAGGTTCATTCTCCCATAAACCTGGCACAGCAGGTTGTCAAGTTCAAGACAACTTTCTGACCACACCATACCAAAGAACTAATTTCTGTTTTGTTGTGCTTTTTTCATCATCATACATACATACGTATCGTCGTCTTCGTTTATATGCCTCAAGAATGGTAATGTTGCAAGTGTATCATTTTATTGACAACGATGTTGTTGTTGCTGTTGCTGCTGAAACTTTTGCTGCTATTTGCTGGGATATGGGTTAAAAACTTAAATATCTGTCGTCTTCATTGCTATTTCTGCTGTTGAATGAATTAAACTCTAAAAGTCTGAAAGTTTGTATATTAGTCCTACTGACTGTTTGAATATGTTAGTGCTTATGAAGGCAAAAAGAGAAAGATTTGTTTGCATACATGTAACCAGACATACATATATACATATATATTTTGTTTTGCAATTTAAGTCCAAACATGTAAGACAATGTTCATTTAAATGTCTTTTCATATGGCCTCACAGACACACACACACGCACTCATACACACACACACACAAAATGAAGGTGGAGACATGTTAACCAACCAAGAAACAGCACATCCACACCATCCAACGATGTCTTGTGATTATGTTTAAGACATAATAAGTATAGATATAAGTATGAATCTGAGTTCTTTACATGCATTTGAATGTAGTAATTTACTCAAGTAAATAATAGTCCAGAGACGACACCATTATCAGCAGACTTTAAGAAATTAACTAAGTATTGGGTAGGTGGTGTGAAACCATCTTGGAGTAATATTGAAATACCAAAGGGAAAATGAAAAATCGCCATTTTCCACTAAAGTTACAAGACCATTACTGGGTACTCAACATATCTAAGACATTCTACCATTATTGAAGCGTAACTAGACTTTTTAGGTCAAAAGCTATACCACACACACACTAGTGTTGAAGTGGATCCATAAGCACGGTGTCGAAAAGAGTACAAGATATTAGCCGGCCAAATCTTATATCTAAACAAATGAACCTATAAGGGACTTTCCGATGACAATCTAATCATCACACCGATATGACTCGGAGAGTTGAAACCCAACCAGTACAGTTCATACCCAAAACGAAAGTGTTCGAGATGAGTACCAAACACACACAAAATTAAACTACGCACAGATTTACAAACATTCCCTTTTAAATTTGTTTCCCCCCTTTAATTTCTAAACATAATCTGGCATCTCTGAACAAACTTTTCCTCACAAACTAAATAATACCATATGCAGAATATCTGATTTACTTGCAAACGAAAAAAAAAATCAATGAAAGTCCATTCATTGTCTTATGGAAACCATTGTTTACTACTAACTGCCTTTTTATATATTGGTAATACTTTATTTTCTGTTTTTTTATTTGTTAGACGTTTAAGAAATTAAAGTGTTTTTTGCATTTTGTTTCTTCTGTTGTGGCCAGTAAAGAAACAGCTTGAGTAGCTCTTAAGTCCTGCAGCAAAGTGGTATAAACTATAATTTTTGTTTTCTTAAATTGTTTATAATCAAACATTATGCCAGTTTACCAGTTAGTTGGAGTTGGTTAGCGGTGATGTCAACTTGAAAGCAAATGGGGTAATAGGAAATTAGTTACATAGGTAGGTAGGTAGGTAGGTAGATAGATAGATAGATAGATAGATAGATAGATAGATAGATAGATAGATAGATAGATAGATAGATAGATAGATAGATAGATAGATAGATAGATAGATAGATAGATAGATAGATAGATAGATAGATAGATAGATAGATAGATAGATAGATAGATAGATAGATAGATAGATAGATAGATAGATAGATAGATAGATAGATAGATAGATAGATAGATAGATAGATAGATAGATAGATAGAATTAAATAGAATTAAATGGGAATTAAGAAACTTTAACATTAATCCCCGTAAAAGCGTTAAACAATTTCTGTTTCCACGATAACATTTTTCTTTTCATAAAAAATTGCAATATTCAAATATAATTAAAAAAACATATAAATTTTCCTAATCACCCAAATCTAAATACTTTTTTTACAATTAATATTTGGTGACCCACAGACACGTGCATTCCGTGTTTATTTCTTTAATTTTTGTTTTTCAGCCTCATCACCGTGTCATCAACATTATTTCTAATAATATTCATAACATTTATGCAATTCGTTATAGCTGGCAGCAGTTCAAATGGAAACAAAATCTATTTAAGACTCATTAGCCAGATTGTTTATACAATAAATAAATAAAATAAACAAGCGAGAAAACACATCTCTTGGGGACGATGCGGAAAAACCATCCAAAACAACAAGGGTTGTAAAAAAAAATCAAACCACACCGAGCACTGTGCATTCGAGCAACAATATCAACCACATGTTTATTTTCCCATGATAAACATCAGCTCATCAACATCATCACAGCAAATTTGCAGTGACGGTGGCATATAAATATTTGATTTTTGTATTTATATGAGCGTTAAACAAACAAGCGAACGGTTGGTTGATTGTTTGGTTAGAGAAGAAAAGAAAAAGTTAAAAAGTCAAAATTAAATAAAAATGGAATTAAATTTAAATGATTTAAAGTAGTTTTTATATCGCTTTATTTGACAGAGCAAAATGAAATGAGCAAAGGTTTAAAAAAGATCTACATAAAGAGAATGTAAGTAATTGAGGGGAAGGATGCTTAAGTTAAGTTATCACAGGTTATTTTATATCTATTAATATCCAGCAGTTCGACAAAGAGTCAAAAAATACTTTACATTGACTCTTTTGTAATAGATTTTTTATAGTTTTATTGTAATCTATAGAATGGCCATTGGCTACCACCACCTAGTGCAAAACAAGACCGTTCCGTCGAAATGCATGGCAGTTTCTCTCTCTCTTTCTCTCCCTCTTTCTCTCTCTCTCCCTTAGTCTTTTTTCTAGACCCTTAACCACACTAAAGTAAAGACTATCGACTACTCTTTAGTTGAGAAACTATAGACTACTCTAAAGTGAAAACTATGACCTACTCATTAGTCGAGACTTTAGATAACTCTACAGTTAAGACAATAGAATACTATATAGTCGAGACTATACACTACTATATAGTCTAGTCTATAGACTACTATATTGTATAGACTATATACTACAATATAGTTGAGTCGAGTGTATGGACTACTCTATAGTTGAACTATATACTACTCTATAATACATTACAATAGCGCCCGAGCAGGGACAAAGCTTTATTATTGAAACCTTAAACTACTTATGATCTACTTAGGTGTACGATGTCTATTCGGGAAGTGATCGTTGAATGATGTTGAACAATGATTATTCGGGAAGTGATCGTTGAACGATTTTTATTCGGGAGGCGATCGTTGAATGATGCTTATTCGTTGAATGATAGCTATTCGGGAAGTCATCGTTGAACGAATATCATTCGGGAGGCGGTCGGCGAAAGGTGGTTATTTGGGAGATGATCGTTGAACGATGATTATTTGGGAAGTGATCGTTGAACGATGGTAATTCGGGAGGCGATCGTTGAATGATGCTTATTTGGGAAGTGATCGTTGAACGAAGATTATTTGGGAGGCGATCGTTGAACGATGGTTATTCGGGAGGCGATCGCTGAAGGATGCTTATTCGGGAAGTGATCGTTGAATGATAGCTATTCGGGAAGTGATCGCTGAACGATGATCATTCGGGAGGCGATCGGCGAATGGTGATTATTCGGGAGGTGATCGTTGAACGATGATTATTCGGGAGGCGATCGTTAAACGATGCTTATTCGAAAAGTGATCGTTGAACGATTGTTATTCGGGAGGCAATCGCTGAAGGATGCTTATTCGGGAAGTGATCGTTGAATGATGTTGAATGATAGCTATTCAGGAGGTGATCGTTAAACGATGATTATTCGGGAGGCGATCGTTAAACGATGCTTATTCGGAAAGTGATCGTTGAACGATAATTATTTGGGAAGTAATCGTTGAACGATGGTTATTCGGCGGTGTTGATGGCGCTAGCTAGACAAGTGTGAGGAAAAGGATTTTTTTTAATCTGCGCAGCTGAAGAGAGGAACTACACGAAATCAAGAAGAATTCGGATGTTCTTGACTTCGACTAAGAATACGATCGCAAATACTACACGAAGTCAAGAGAAATTCGAAGGTTCCTGCTTGGGTATGCTTCCCCTAATATAACTGTAATCTTGTTAATTACAAGGTATTTGCAAAAAAAATTAAATAAAAATCATAAAACAATGTCTATGACAATATTCATTAACACATCTTTTTGTTTAAAATAAAACTATAAGAAAAAGATTTGCAGGGGATGTTTACCAAATAAAACACTTAGCAAAATGCAAACCTTAAAAATTTTAACGATAATGTTTACACTAAGGATTAGTACAAATAATACGTATATATACATATGTTTCTATACCCATATTAACGATAAACAAATCTCTAGAGTAAAGAAAATTACACAGTAATTTTTAGATTTAAACACTTGTTATGGATAACTAAACAACAAACCGGTCTAGGATATGGAAACTTTTACATCATACCACCCCCCTTACTTTCAGATTACAATGACTATGATTAATTTGCTTAAAATAGTTAATAGTAAAATGGCGTATAATATCCAAACATGATAATGTCATTTTCAATCATTTATGCTCATTATACCGACAACTATCCAAATGTTTGCCTATTTACTGTATGACTAAACTAAATACTATTTTAGACATTCAGTAATCAAGTAAATAATGTTTTGTAAAATAATTGAAATTAAATATTTAAGTAAATTTATTCATTAAGTTGTAATATGTTTTCATAATGTTTATATTAACCATCCCCTTTTCTAATTTTCTTTTCTTCCTTTTTCACTCTTCTTTCCTTGTTGTATTCAAATCACCATGGGGTTTTAGTTTTTAGACGTAAATATGTTTTCAAAATATTACAATTATTTATGTATTTTTGATAGAAATCTGTTTTATTTAATTAACATTTTTAGCTGTAAATATTTATAGATATTAATATGTTTGTATGTATATGTACATATTTAAGTTTTATTTTAAGGATTTTGCTAATTTTAAATATGATTTATAATAGATTTTAATCAAAATGTCATATTTAAGTCAAATATGTTTAATTTTATATTAACATGTTACACACATACACAAATACATATAAGTATGTATAATAGAACATGTTGTGATATTTGACAATTATAACAAATTAATGAAATAAATTTAAATTGAGGTTAGGTTTATGTTTTATTTATTAATAAAGACATTTGTTTAAATATTATAATCTATTAAACTTGTTAGATTTTCCAAAGTTCTATCGTTAAAGCCCTCTTTACACGATCACACAAGTAATATGATCTGTCAAAATTTTTGTGTAGAAGAGTATGGATGGGATCGTCTAAACGTAATATGTAATGAAACCTTCACAAATTGAAAGAGAATACGCATAGAAAACTTGACAGTCGTATGGTTCTCTTCAATTTTTGAAATGTTTCAAAAAATAAGCAGATTGCATTTGGGATGTATTTTTAAGTTAAAAAAGTGAAACAGCTGTTTATACCTTAATTTGTTATTGTTTTATAACAATCGTGTAAACAGAAAAAATATAAATCATACGATTTTTATTCTCTTTTTTGTTATATGGATGGAATTTTATTTTACTTTTTCATTAGACAATACGTACGTAAAGTGTGATCGTGTGAAGTGCCCTTAATAGTTTATGAAAGATATATCTATAAGAATAGTTTATGGAATATTCTTTCAAATAGTCTGTAGACCAATCTATGAAATAGATAGTGTATTTTATAAACTATGGACTAGAATATCGACTCGAATTATATATTAAAGAATCTATGCATTAGTATAACGAATACCTTGTCAATTCTATTGACTAGTCTTTCAAAGGACTAATCTATCTATCTATCTATCTATCTATCTATCTATCTATCTATCTATCTATCTATTAATCTATCTATCTATCTATCTATCTATCTATCTATCTATCTATCTATCTATCT
>NC_060952.1:82560106-82562179 GCF_022045245.1 Lucilia cuprina
TAGACTATAGACTAGACTATAGACTAGACTATAGACTAGACTATAGACTAGACTATAGACTAGACTATAGACTAGACTATAGACTAGATTATAGACTAGAATATAAACCAGAATATAGACTAGATTGTAGACTAGACTAAAGACTAGACTTTCGACTAGATTTGAACTAGATTTTGAACTAGACATTAGACCAGACTTTAGTTCATACTTTGGACTATCGATAATGTCGATCTAAAAAAAATTCTTAAATAGTGAATTTTCCATGTCTGATTGTAATATAAATGATTTTTTTTTATTTTGAAATGGAACAACGAAAAAGAGATATTGAAACAAAAAGAATGAAGAATATGTTTTCTTAAAGTTATGGTTAATGATGACCTCTATATACATATCTAGAAGATTATGATGGTGTCGGCATAAGGCGCGAAATTAAACAAATTAACGTTTAAAAACAAAAAAAAAAAGTAAAAATGTAATGTTGTGAAATTTTTAATTAATGATTATTCGGTTTTTAACACAAAAACTCAAACAAAAGGAAACAATTAGCTTTTGGTTTCTAGAGAAATCGTTTTTGTTAATGACAAATATAGAGAGTCTGTCATTTAATTTATGAATATATGTTTAAGTTCGAAAACGAATGAGTTACCAGAATTACAAATTCTGTTATTTGATTATAATTTCCTTACACAATATTCGCTTTAGTAAATCAAGTGACAAATTAGTTTCTAAATTTTTGATGGATTTGTTTTAAAATTAAAACAAATTGTTATTTTTATATAAAATTATTTGTAAATTTGTTTTAATCATATAACAAATCCTTTTTTAAACTCTTTTTTTATTGTAGGTTAAAATTAAATTATGTATTTACAACTTAACATAACATCCGTCATTATTAACATCAACTTTGACATTTCATTAAAACACGCAAAGCAATGTCATCTGTATTTCGAAAGTTTTTTCTCTGAACCACAATTTCGTTCTTTCTCTCTCTTTTCTTGATTGTGTTGGATAAATCACATTATCCTTTTAGGATTGTTTTTTATTTGTTTGTTTTTGAGGGCGCTACATTGGTAGTATTGGTAGTTTTTCATCTGTATTGGTAGTTTTTCATTTTGAGAATTACTCTTGAGGAAGTGATCTTATAAACTAGTCTTCTGACTAGTCTGTGGCCTAACATTCGACTAGTCTATAGATTGAACAGTTCTCAGGAATCCAAAAAACTGATTTTCTGAACATCAATAGAGAACCAGGAACCTTTAACCTTATCAGTATCTTATGCGCTCAAATTTCTTAATAATAGAGTATCTTCGATTCGCTCATCATTAACTTTAAAACTTAAATTGTTGACTTTTTGCCTTTTTACTCCCTTTTTATGTACACTATACAAAACCATATGCAGGAACGTAATACACTTGTTCAGCTGTATGTATGTTGGCAGTTTAACCTTATTACAAGGATTATTTCACTTCTATCACATTTTATATCAAATCATCGAGTAATAATGAAAAAAAATGTGATTTATTTTATTTGTTGTTTTTAGTGTATGCAAAGACTTCCAATAAGCAGGGGTGTTAGAATGTTGTAGGATGGTTGGATATCAAAAAGAGATTTTTTTGTACTTTAACCAAAATCAAAAGGGGTGTCTTTTATTTCAGCTGAAACTTTATTTTAGAGAAAAAAAAGTAGATTTATTTTATTTACTGTGTGAGTGTGTAATGTGTTTTGGGGGCACAGTGAAATTCCACAAAGTGGTTTGTTGTGTGAAAATATTAAAAAGAAAAAAAAAAAAAAAAAAAAAACAAAATGTTGTGGGTAAACGTCGCTAAACGGCAAGTGTTTTAATTTAATTTTTTGTTTAGCCCAAAAATGTCTCCCAAGGGAGGGTGTTTTAAAATTTATGTAGGTTTTATACAGATTTGATTTTTAAAATGGTGTCATGAAGTTTTTTAATTTTGTTAAAAAATTATTTAATGTACTAGATAGATAGATAGATAGATAGATAGATAGATAGATAGATAGATAGATAGATAGATATATAGATAGATAGATAGATAGATAGATAGATAGATAGAT
>NC_060952.1:82562279-82573695 GCF_022045245.1 Lucilia cuprina
AGTCTATAGTCTAGTCTATAGTCTAGTCTATAGTCTAGTCTATAGTCTAGTCTATAGTCTAGTCTATTGTCTAGTCTATAGTCTAGTCTATAGTCTAGTCTACAGTCTTGTCTATAGTCTTGTCTATTATCTTGTCTCATCTTTAGCCTAGCGGAGGTTTGGTTAGGTACTCTGAAGTACTATTTTTGTTATAAATTAATACTATTTCAAATTTAAATTTTTCCATGCCTGCCAAAAACAATTTCACTCTCAATCTCTTTTATGAAAAAAAATTATAAAGTTTTTTTTTCCAGAAAAAAATTGATTAAATGATTGATTAAAAAACTATATGTAGAGAGAAACATCAATGGAAAAAACAGATAACCCGTACGTACTATTGTTCTATAAATTTGTACGCATTAAAAAGCGATGAATTGTTCATTTCCATCAGCATCATCATCATCGTCATCAGTTTTGGGCCTTCATTTTGCTTTTATTTATTTCGCTAGATTTTCAAGTGGAAATAATACGAAATTTTGCGCCATACTGTGTGTGTGTACAGCAACAACAATAACAATAGACACTTTAAAATTAATGAAAAGAAACTGACACAATCAGAAATAAAGCAACAACGTGTGTGTTCATGTAAAAGATTCCGAAAAAAACAAATTCACCAGACATTGTGGCTCTTGAAAAATAAAATAAGAAGAGAAACTAGGCGGTTAACTTAAAAAACACTAATATTGTTTAGAAAAAATCGTTTTTAATTAAAATTATTTTTTTATATTAAAAAGTTGTCCAGCTCTGTGTAATATGTTGTAGTTGTTTATTATCCCTTTTAATCACAGTCTGCCTTTTTTGTTGTCTAACTCTCTCTCTCTCTTATTTGCCTAAATTTTAGGTCATTAAGCTTATTTGTCACAGTGATATTATTATTGTCTTTTTGCAATTTTACAAATCGTTTTGTTTCATTAATTATTATTATTGTTGTTGTTTTTTATCAATTCCTCTCTATTTGCTAATGTAAACAAAGATACACTGTTATCAATTCAATTTGCATTTCATATCATCCTGTATTAACATTTTTATATTCATTAAACCTATTTGTCACAGTGATGCTGTTGTTGTTACTTTATCATTTCACAAATCGATATGTTTTCTTGCAGAATTTGTTGTTATTTTGTTCCAATATCTTATGTATTTACTAGCAGACCCTGGGTGCTTCGCTACCCTAACTTAAATTAAATACATACAAAATTTTGTTTACTTTTATAGAAAATTAAAATTGATTAAACATTTTTTTTAATGTTTCATTTTTATACGTTCAATATCACGTGATTAAATTCACATACAGTAAGAAGCTTGTATTTTAAGTTTCATTCATTTAGCTTCCAAATTATGGAAAATTTCGAAAGTACTATTTAGAAAAATTGCTATAAAATATCTCTAATACATTATCATTTAATCAAACATTTTATGTTTCTGTGTTTAATATTATATACAATTTAAAAAATATAAATTTAATGAATGAAAAAGTACCAAAAGTACCTTTCAGTAGATTCCCATTCACTAAGGTGAACATCTCTCTTAATAAATTCTCATTTAATAAGTACCGTGTGTTTCGGTTAACCATTAAAAAGAATCTAAAAGGTACCATTTGAAGAATAGAAAAGTACCAAATAGTTCCCACTTACAGAATATTATTCAGTCAAGACCATGTCTGTTAAAATTAATGCTCCTAGGTTGAATATTTTTTATTTTTAAAGTACTAAAAAGTTTTCTCTTAAAGAATCTTATTCCATGAGGACGTCCATGTTTAATAATCATGTGTTTTCAATTAATATAAAAGAACATACAAAGAGTATCATTTGAAGAATGAAAAGGTTCCAAAAGTGGAATAAAATTTAGTACTAATAAAGAATACAATTTTTCCCCTTTTCGCTTAGAAGTATACTTTTTCGAGAATTAAGTTTAGTTTTTTCAAATTTTATAAAAGTTGGCTAAATGAGTTTGAATAAACTTAAACTTCCCGTTTTTCCCTTTTTGGTACTTTTTTCCCAGTGAAATTGCAAAAATTTTATTACAATAAATATTACAGAGTTAGTCCGTAATTTAATATGAAAAATTCAATAAACCGAAAAAGTTTTCTTAATGTGCTAAAAAAAGTACCATAAATATAGTTTTCTCCCTTTTACACCCAAAAAGGACTGAATTTTAAAAAAAGTACGAAGCAGGTGTTTCATAATTTTAGGAGATGTATCCAAAATATTTATAAAAAGTTTATTATTTTAATTAGTTTAATAGTTGTAAGGGGCCAAAAAAGGTACCAAAATCACCTTTGATACACATTTTTACCCCTTAAAAGTACGAATTTTAAAAAAGTACCAGACACCCACCTGCTCATTTTAAGAGTAGATATAGGTGCATTTAAAATTGTTATGTATTACATATATTATGTAAGATAATTAAGAAAACCTGTTTTGCCCGTTTTTCCCCTTTTTACCCGTAAATGCACAAATTTCCAAAAATCCCTCCTTAGTGGATCTACATAACCAAAAACACACCTACTGTCAAAATTTTATGATTCTAGGTTCAGTCGTTTGGGCTGTGCGATGATGAATCAGTCAGTCAGTAACGCTACTCTTTTATATATATATAGAAGATATATATTGTATGTTTATAAAATAGGGTTCTATAGTTGAAACGAAAATTCGACTTTTCTCCTTTTTGCATTTTATGCAAAGTCAATTTTTCGACTATTTTCATTTAGTTAAAAATCGACTTTTAGACTTTTTTATAAATAGTCGACTTCTCGACTTTTCGATTTTTTTCGACTTTTTGACTATTTTCGACTTTTTCTCGACTATTTTTTACATTTTTCGAGTTTTTCCGACTATTTGAGAGTTTTTGATTTTTTCCACTTTTTTAAAATTTTCGATTATTTTTGACTTTTTTCTATTTTTTTCGACTTTTTGACTTTTTATGACTTTTCGACTTATCGACTTTTTCGATAAAAAGTCGATTTTTTGAATTTTTTCATTTAATTAAAAGTCGACTTTTAGACTTTTCGACTTTTTATAAATAGTCGACTTTTCGACTTTTGCCGACTATTTTCGACCTTTTCCGACTTTTCGAGTTTTTCGACTTTTTTTACTTTTTTCGACTTTTTCCGACTTTTTTCCACTTCTTTCGACTTTTTTCCGACTATTCTTTTGACTTTTTTAGAGTTTTTGACTTTTTTCAACTTTTTTTTAAAATTTTCGAGTTTTCGACTTTTTCCGACTTTTTTCGACTTTTTACGACTTTTCAACTTTTTTCGACTTTTTTCGACTCTTTTCGACTCTTTTCGACTTATCGACCTTTTTCGACTTATCGACTTTTTTCCACTTATCGACCTTTTTCGACTTATCGACCTTTTTCGACTTATCGACCTTTTTCGACTTATCGACTTTTTTCGACTTATCGACTTTTATTAACAAAGTCAACTTTTCGACTTTTTTCACAGACGACAGTCGAGTTATCGACTTTTTTGGAACAAAATAGTCGACTTGGACTTTTCGACTTTTTTTCGAAAAAAAGTCGATTGTTCGATTATTCGAAAGTCGATTTATAGAACCCTAGTTAATTGGCTATCGTTATTCAGAGGCCAAATTAAGTAATTAAACTATTCAAGGAAACATGGTATTAGCCGGAGATATCGCATCTCTATGTAAGATTCTCAGTTATAATAAAAATCCGTTATTAGAAATTTTCCTGAGTCTCAGTAAAACTCGCACAAAAAATTCCAATATTTAATGCAATAAATACGATATAACGCTTTATCTTATTGTGGACATAAATCTTTTATTTTAATAACAGTCAATTTAAAAAAAAGCACTGCATACTTTTAGTGATAATTTGAAACACAAAACATTTTTCATTGTCATCGATAACAAACAATTTGTCATTACATTAAGTGGCAGCACTATTTTCATGCTAACCATTTCGTCTGAATAGTTATAATAAAAAAGAATAAGCATTTGCGTCTGACAAACAGAGACTTGCGCCGACTGAGCCTAGCCGCCGTACAAAATGTCAAAGCCGCCGCCGCCGAAAATTTTTCAGCTTAATACGGCTTGAAAATTTCGCAATATTTTGTACAATTTACAGAATACTTTCGCTAAATTTGTGGAATTTTACAATATAAAATTAATATGTTTTCATTTAAGCAAGTTTTCTTTTATCTAATAATAAGCCGCTCATTGAAATTTGGCCGGTGTAGAACTTTGCTTAACGTTCGACGTATATGCTTCGCCTCAGATATTTTCGCGTTTTTACGCGCCTAATTCGAGTCGCTGCTATTTCAAACCAGCTTCGTTGACATCAAACCAGCTTCGTTGACGTCAACCGGCACTACACCTTTTTACATTGCTTGTATGTCATACCGTAAAGGGCTAGGGTATCGAACATGTGTATTTGAAATGAGAAGTGCAGTTGATGTCAATTCTGCCGACTGCGAAAAGAAATTCTGCTAGAATTTTTCGCGCCAAACTGTTTTCTGCATGTGTGTGTGTGCAAATAAATAATTGTTTACTAACAATTGAAATTAATAATAAGATTGTATGCTATACTACTATACCGAGAGTCATTGTGCAAAGAAACAGCAAGTGTTGGGTTTAATTTAGTTAAATTGTTAATAACTATGTTGAAAATGGTTTTCCAGGCGATGTTTGTTTTTGTTTAATACCCATTGTATATCAGGAAAACCGTTGTAGTTAGAATGATTAAAATCGTCAAGTTTCTTATTTATATTGCTTTTAGGGTAGCAGAGCACCCTGGGTATAGCTAGTAAATAAACAATTTTATTTGTTTTTACGTTATTGATCATTTTCATAATGCAAAATTTTTTAGAAACTGATTTTCTGCAAGATGTTTTATAGTTAAATATCGGCTGATCCTCGTAAAACTTGTAGAAAGGATTTGTTTTTAATTTTTAACAATTTTTTACTCATACCTGCATATATTCTCACACAACTTTTGAGCTTGCTCTGTTTTGCTGTTATAAACAATATATTTGGTTCCAAATTACACTTTCTGATCTCTCGGATTCCGTTTTTATTTAAAATCGTTAAAAATTTAAAAACTAAACGAAGTTGAAAACTTAGCCGGCTTACAGTCGTTTTTAAGCCGCCGACATATTTAGTGTCAGACGCCGCCGCCGTTAATATTTGTCGGCGCAGGGCTCTGCTGACAAATTGCGCGAAGAAAACATACATAATTCTTCTTCACACAAGAAAAAATTGATTTTTAAATTAAATTTTGCACAAATTAACGAAAAAATGCAGCCTGTAAGTTCACATAATATAATACAAATAAATAAAGCTAACTTTTCATCTTCTATTAACAGACTATAGCTTCATTTTTTCAAAAAGCCTCTGCTTCTAATGGCAACAGTCATAAATCTAAAGAAACCAAACCGGCGGAATCAAAAAAACGTAAAGCTTGTGTTATATCCAGTGATGAAGATGATGATGATGTTATACCCGCCTCACCGCAAGTCAACAAGTCGAGAGATGCCAAAAAATCTAAGGTTGAAAAAGAAGCCACCACTTCGTCGCCTCCCAATAGAAAAAAACCCAAACTAAATAAACTAAAATCATCACCAAAAAAAGACTCAGCTATCAAACCGGTAGATCCCATGTCTCTATTTGGTGGTGAAACTAAACGTGTTGAAGCTAAAAAGCCACCCAAACCTAAGGAGAAAGCTTTACTCGAATTCGAAGACAATGAAATCGATGAGAGTCTCATGGAAATCGATTTGGATGAAAGTGTTATAGAAACTCGCAAAGAGGAGTCAAGTGTTAAGGATAAAAGCAAGAAATCGGATAACAAACACAAAGAAGAAGCGAAAAAATCACCCGAAGAGAAAAAGGAATTGTCTTCGAAGAAAGAGGAGAAATCTACTCCAAAGCAAACAAGTAAAATGGAGAAGCCAAAGAAACATTCACCTAAAGATGAAGATGAGGAAGAAGATAAACCCAAAAAGAAGAAAACCAAGGAAAAACATCAAGATTTAGAATCGAGTAAGTAGGTTAAGTTGTTTATAAATAAAACTAAATTAATTCAAATTTTCTCATTGTTTTAAGGTGTCCTTTCGGATGAAGAACGTCATGAACGTAAACGTATGACAGCCATGTTGTATCAGAAATATAAAAATCGTTCAACTGTTATTAATCCGGGATGCAAAGAAGTTCCAAAGGTAATTATTTATACAATTAATATATAAATAAACATTTTTATAAAATCTTGTCGTTGTATGCAGGGTAAACCTAATTGTTTGGCCGGTTTAACTTTCCTTATCACTGGTGTACTCGAATCTCTAGAACGTGATGAAGCTGCTTCAATTATTAAGGAATATGGAGGCAAAACTATGACAGTCGTGGGTAAACGTTTAAATTATCTAATAGTGGGTGAAGATTCTGGACCCAAAAAACTAGCACAAGCCGAAGAGTTTGGTGTTAAAATTATCAGTGAAGATGATTTCTTAAATTTAATACGTGAAAAATCAGGTCTTAAAAAACTTGAAGATAATGACACAAGTATTAGAGAGGATGATGAAAAGCCCTCCTCCACTAGTCCCAAACAAAAGCATAAGGAACACAAAGAGAAGATGGAAATTAAAAAAGAAAAAGAGTCACCTACTGAAAAGAAACCAAAATTGGATGAATTAAATAATAATCTCAAGACACATAAAATTAAGACAGAATTGGAAGAAAAGAAAACAGAAATCAAACAAGAAGTGATAATTAAGAAGGAAGCAGAAGTTAAACAAGAATTCCCCAGACCACCGCCAGTAACAGAAGATATGATGGCCTGGGTGGATAAATATAAACCGGCCTCGGTTAAAGATATTATAGGGCAACAGGGGGCCGCTAGTAATGTAGCCAAGTAAGTTTGAATTTAAAAACAAAGTTTCTAGAGAAAACTTCAGAAATTAATTTATATTTAGATTAACTAATTGGCTTTCAAAATGGTATATTAATCATGATGGCAAAAAGAAATTACAAAAACCCAATCCTTGGGCCAAAAATGATGATGGCAGTTTTTATAAGGCAGCTTTGCTGTCCGGACCGCCAGGCATTGGTTAGCAGTTTTTTTCATTTGTATTTTAGATCTTTTCTATAAAACAAGTTCTATTTAAAGGTAAAACTACCACCGCCACTTTAGTGTGCAAGGAATTGGGTTTTGATGCTGTAGAATTTAATGCCTCCGATACACGCAGCAAACGTCTACTAAAAGAAGAAGTCTCCGAATTACTTTCCAATAAATCTCTCTACGGCTATTTCCATGGCAATAGCCAGGCGGTTACTAAAAAACATGTTCTTATTATGGATGAGGTAGACGGTATGGCTGGTAATGAAGATCGTGGTGGTATACACGAATTAATAGGTCTCATTAAGGAGTCCTCTGTGCCCATTATATGCATGTGTAATGATCGTAATCATCAGAAAATGCGTTCACTTGTGAACTATTGCTATGATTTACGCTTCAATCGTCCTCAGTTGAAACAAATCAAGGGTCGTATTATGAGTATTTGTGCCAAAGAAAATATTAAATTAGATTCGGGTAAAATTGATGAAATCATTGCTGCCACCAATAATGATATAAGACAATCGATAAATCATATATCACTGCTAAGTGCAGGCAAGGATCTGAATTTGGCCTCCGATAAAGAATCTACAAAATATGGTGAGAAAACTGCTGAAAAAGATTTGAAAATGGTAAGAGATTTCATTAAAAAACCTATCGATTCTTAGGCTCTTTATTAATAATTTTGTTATGTTTAAGGGTCCTTGGGAAGTGGTACGCAAGGTGTTCTCAGCTGATGAACATAAAACCATGTCATTTAATGATAAATGTGATTTATTCTTTCACGATTACAGTTTGTCTCCCCTGTTTGTACAGCAAAATTATTTGATTGTTAGTCCCTCAGGATCCAAGTAAGTTTTCTTTTTGGTTTTTTAAGAATTTAATAAATTGTAAAACTATCTTTGTTTCCACAGATCTGAAGTTCCTAAAAAAGTAGCTTTAACTGCCGATGCTTTAAGTTTGGGTGATTTGGTAGACAAAAAGATACGTTCTAGTTCCGCCTGGGCACTTCTACCCACCCAGGCCATTTTCAGCTCCGTAATGCCGGGTGAATATATGAGCGGTCATATAACGGGACAAATAAACTTTCCCGGCTGGCTGGGAAAAAATTCTCGTTCTACTAAACGTTGTCGTTTGGCTCAAGAAATTCATGATCATACTCGTTTAAGAACATCCGGTTCACGTCTTTCCGTGCGCCTAGATTATGCTCCATTTTTGCTTAATAAAATTGTTAAACCTTTGGTGGACAAAGGTTTAGATGGCATAGAAGAGTCACTAGCTACTCTTAAAGAATATCACCTTTTGCGTGAAGATATTGATAGTTTGATTGAATTAACTACATGGCCGGGTAAAAAGGGTGCCATGGACAAGGTAGATGGCAAGGTAAAGGCTGCCCTAACAAGAGCCTACAATAAAGAGGTATTGGCCTATACTTACTCAGCTACAGCAGGTGTTAAAAAGAAGCGTGCTGAGGCATCTGATGATATGGATCAATTGGCTATGGAGGAGGGAGAAGAAGGTTCTAATGCAAATATAGAATCTGAAGATGAAAAAGATGATGATTTGGAAAATGATGCTTTAATTAAGGTGGGTTGTTTGTGTAAAAAGAAATATGTACAAAAATTTAACATTCATTTGTTTATCTAGGCTAAAAAGAAGACTGCAGCATCAACTACTAAAGCTTCCACTTCAAAAGCAGCAGCAGCAGGAAAAAAGGCTACCACTAGCAAACCTAAAGCTGCAGCTAAACCTAAAAAATAAGTTATTCTTTTATATACTATAAGCACGTTTAAGTTTTGTTGTATTATGTCTATAATTATAACAGAATGAATAAAAATTTATTTGTAATGAAATTTTGTTAAGAAACATTTCGCTCTGCTCTTACAGAAGTAGACAATGCAGAACCTAAACAATATAGTAATGTACAGGAACAAAGTTATAAAGATGTGCTATTATCATTATAACCTTGGAATGCATAAGGTTATTTTTCTTTTTATTTCACATTACCTTTACATTTTAGGAATTTTATTCAAAATTTTTCTAATTCCTTAAGAAATTGTTTATATTTGAACACATTTAAAAAACTCTTAAGCAACACGTTTAGCCTCCACTTCCACACATTCACTAGCCTCTGTTTCACTTTTCCTCTTACTAACTTTATCCTCCGGTAATACTATATTCACAGCAGCCAAAGCTTCTCTTATCCAATTAGGCACTGGCTCATTGGCAAAGTGTATACTCATAAATTCTCTTACATATTTGGGAAATTCATCACGTTGTATAGCCTCGCGCATTTCACGCATTAAACGCAATTGAAAAGCTATATTATGAATACTTAAAAGACTGCAGGAAACACTCTCGAATGTTACTATATGGTGTAAATAGGATCTAGTGTATAGTTTACAGGTACTGCAGTTACAATCCTCATCGATGGGACGCATATCTAGGGCATACTTTTTTTGTTTTAAATTCAGCTGGCCATTCATGACTAAAGCACTGCCAAAACGTGCGGTTCTTGTGGGGAAAACACAATCGAACATGTCTATACCTAAAGCCACACACACCACCAAATCGGCCGCAAAACCTACACCCATTAAGTATCTGGGTTTATCTTTGGGCAGTAAGTCGGTACAGGTGTGCACAGTACGCCAAAACTCATCCTTACTCTCGCCACCACTTAAGCCTCCCACAGCATAGCCACGAACGTTACGCTCCATTAAACCAGCCACACACTGCTTTCTCAATTCCTTATCCAGACCACCTTGTACAATGGGAAATAAACTTTGATCGTCATCCCTTGCATGAGCAGTTATACATCTATCCACCCATCGAATGGTGCGATGCATAGCCTCTTCTACTCTGGGTCCGGTTGTGGTAGTCTTAACCACATCATCCAATTGCATCATTATGTCAGCACCAATAGCATTTTGTATTTCTATGGAATGTTCAGGTGTCAACATACATTCACTATTATCAAAGGGTGATCTAAAATTAACACCATTCTCATCTATTTCGGCCAATTGCAAAAGGGAAACCATTTGAAAACCACCAGAATCGGTAAGTATAGCTCTAGGCCAGCCCATGAACTTGTGCAGACCACCAGCTTTTTTCAGTGTTTCTATGCCGGGCCGCATACCCAAATGGTAAGTGTTACCCAAGAGTATTTGGCAATTCAAGTCCACCAATTGATCCGGCAATATGCCCTTCATGGTACCTTGTGTACCAACCGGCATAAAGACCGGCGTATTAACTTCACTATGCCTTAGGGTCATAAGTCCCGCTCTAGCCTTTGAGGACGAACACTCGGCTAACACTTTATAAGTTAAAGGAGGCACCTTGGTGGCTGACATGATTTTGGAAATAGTTTTTTATAAATTTACTTAATTTCTTTACGATAATAATGATTCACTTGTAAACGCGGTACACAGAACTTTGGAAACTATTGCACTAATTGAACTCAGAGCCCTGCGCCGATAAATATTAACGACGGCGTCAGCTGACGTAAAAAATATCGACGGCGGCTTCATCAAATTATTTTGAACATTACGACTTGAATATTTTTTTATATAATTAAAAGTTATTTGATTTTTTTATTTTATATGCAGTATCACAAGGTTAAATCTCCTCTACGATATATATTCAACACTTGACAATGACGACGTCATGAAATAACTCCCTATGATTTAACTTCCCAATTTAAAAATAAGGAAAACCCCAACGAAATGAAATAACTTCCTAAATTAATATGAAAAAACAAACAAGTTATGGGACAATTTGTTTTTAATGATATTCCTAGAATGATAGTAGTTTTTGCATACTCCAAATATTAACTACGGTTCTATAAATCGACTTTCTAATAATCGACTTTTTGTAGAAAAAAGTCTAAAAGTCGAAGTCGACTACTTTGTGCTAAAAAATTCGATAACTCGACTATCGTCTGTGAAAAATGAAAAAAGTCGAAAAATCGACTTTTCATAAAATGCAAAAAGTCGGAAAGTCGACTTTGTTAATAAAAGTCTAAAAAAGTCGAAAAGTCGACTATATATAAAATACTTATAGTCGAAAAGTCTAAAAGTCGACTTTTAATTAAATGAAAAAAGTCGAAAAATCGACTTTTCATAAAATGCAAAAAGTCGACTTTTAACTAAATGAAAAAAGTCGAAAAGTCGACTTTTCGTTTTAACTATAGAACCCTAATATTAACACGCACATAAAGAAAACAACCCGACGAAAAATAAAACAAACCGTAACAGCTGTTTTATCAAAATAAACATTTTTTTTGGTGTGGTGAGTTATTTTTGTTTACAAA
>NC_060952.1:82573795-82583896 GCF_022045245.1 Lucilia cuprina
AAGTCGAAAAAATCCGAAAACTCAAATATAGTAGAAAGGAAATCAAAAATAGTCAAAAATTAAAAAAAAGTGGAAAAAAGACAAATACTCTAAAATAGTCGAAAAAACTCGAAAGAAGTCGTAAGTCGGAAAAAGTCGACTATTTATAAAATACTTAAAGTCCAAAAGACGACTTTTAATTAAATAAAAAAGTCGAAAATCGACTTTTCATAAAATACAAAAGTCGAAAAGTTGACTTTTAACTAAATGCAAAAAGCAAGTCTAAAAATCGACTATTCATAAAATGCAAAAGTCGAAAAGTTGACCTTTTATTAAATGCAAAAAAAATACCTAACTAACTAACTAAGTAACTAACTAACTACCTAACTAACTAACTAGCTAACTAACTAACTAACTAACTAACTAACTAACTAACTAACTAACTAACTAACTAACTAACTAACTAACTAACTAACCATCTAACCAAGGCGAATAGATAATAATGTGAAGTCATTTCATTTTGCGGCGAATTCATAAAGTTTTTTATATATGTAGTGTGACAGCGTCGGGTTTGAGAGATTTTTTTTTTATATGGAGTTTGACAGCTTCGGGCTAAATTTCTGTGGACAAAAAACAATCAGCTGTTGAAATGACTTCATCTTATTAGTTTCGCCATACATCTAACTAACTCACCAACTAACTGACTAACTATGTAACTAATTAACATCTCATTCGTTATAAGAGATGTTTTTAAATCAGGAAAGTTATCAAGATGATGGAAATAGTTCGTCATAACAAAGTTAAACTGTTTAATAGCATTTTTGTAAAAAGTTTTGCATATAATAGTTTCCTAATGCAATATTTTCTGATTTTTTTCAATTAACCCAAACGTTTTACTTCTGATAAATTTAAAAAAGTAACTATTTAGTTTAAAATTTTCGCAATAAAAAAGTTTTTAATTGCTTTAAATTTTATTTTGATGTTGAAAAATGTTGCATATATTCCATCTCTGGGTAATACTTAATATATAACAAAGCTGCCACTAATATATAAAAACTAAACACAAATCCAAACGGAATGGCAATCTTTGCAAATTTCCCGCCAAAAATTTTCTTACTGCCGGTCCACACTAGAGGAAACTTTTATTGGGAAACTTTTGATTTTGCGTGAGAGAGAAAGAAAAGGAATATCATTCATCTCTCTCGCGGTGCGAAGTTTCCCGTACTCGGAAACTTGTTTTGTTTTGTTATTCTTTTTATTCGTACAACAACAAATCAATGCAGTAAACACATCGTTTCTGAAACAAAAGTTTCTATGTGTGGACATTTAGGAAACTTCAAAAGAGAATTAAGAAAAAGTTTCTCTACGAAAGTTTCCTAGTGTGGACCGGCACTAATTAAAGAAAGGTGTCTGGCCAACAGAGAAAGGAAATCAAACTAAAAAAACATATTTAAAATATTCTGTTTTATATATTTTTTTTTTTTTTTATAAAATTTAAATATAAATATGTATATAAATGAAACATATAAAAATTTGAATAATATTGTTAATGCTTAATATTAAAGGTATAGCTAAAATATGAAAAATAGATAACAATTTGTTGTAATAACATATTAATCTTCATCAAAACTTATATATTCCATTATAACCAAAATATCATTTTCATAGTCAAACTTTGCTTGTAAAAAGCTTTCTCTCTCATAAGCAAACTTTGCCTGTAAACAGCATTCTTTCTCTTTTTTCAATTGACGATCGATGATTTCATCATTGATGTCGTTGTCGACATCCTTAATTTGCTGCGATTTGCTGTTCTTGTCGTTGTTGTTGTTGTTAGTGCATTTTTTTACCTTTTCTTTTTGGACACGTAATACTAGAGCAGTAGCTTTTATCGTTTTAGATTTATTTTCATTTTGTACTTTAAGTTTAAAATGTTCAGCCAAACATTTTCTAAATGCAATTGCCATTTCCTTAACATTTTTCTTTACCGGTGAGGCCTCGAATGGTCGTTGGTATTGTGAAATACTAAATGGTTCTAGTTGTTGTCTTAGACGTAGCATCGATTTTTTATGTTTATTCATATTTTTTTATTTATAAAATTTTTAAATAAATTTATTTTTAATTATTGTTTTAGAAAAATTTTGTAAACTATTTAGTTTTTGTGTTGTATTGATCTTTTACAGGAGCTTTATGTGTGTATAGTTAGATCGTTGATAGATAACTGTTGAACTGTGCACCTGTCTATGCTTAAGGAAAACTCTAGAATCTAAAGTAAGAGTACCTATACGAATACAACTCAAGACGTCTGACATTTTGTTGTTCATAAATAAGTAGTACCCATTTGAATAAAGCTTTTTTCCGTGAATTGACATTTGTATGCACTCTTACACACACACAAATGAAATCATATATGATTGAATAATTTTGATTGATTATATTGAATTGATTTAGAAATATGTAATAAATTTGGTTCCGATATGCATGTAATGTAACTTATATGATAGCACCATAGTCTAGTATATAGCATATTCTATAGTCTAGCCTATAGTCACAGAATAATCTATAGTCTAGTATAGTTTAGACTAGTCCTGGGCATAGTCTATAGTATTGTGTATAATTGTAGTTTGTAGTCTAGTCTATAATCTAGTCTATTCGATTATCATGAATTCTAGTCTAAAATAAATCTCATACTCCACTTTATAGCATTAGTACAGATTCGACTATTTCTTAAGTAATGCCAATATCCAAAATTTATTATATCCTTCACCTTCGTGAGAAGGGTATATATAAGTTTGTCATTCCGTTTGTAATTTCTATAATATAATTTTCCGATCCCATAAAGTATATATATTCTGGATCCTTATAGGTAGCGGAGTTGATTAAGCTATGTCCGTCTGTGCATTTGTTGAAATCAGTTTTTAGAAGACCCTTGACTAGGTAAGAACCTATAAAAAGGGGCTACAAAAATTTAGTTTTTTTATTCATGCACAAACAGAAATTGCAAAAAACAAAAACAAAATACACAATCATACGGTAAATTTTGTTTTTGTACTTTTTAGTTCTACAAAAGGTACTTTTTTAAATTTCTATAATATAGAACCTAGAAACATGAAATTAAGTATGTAGAGCCCGGATTAGATCAGAACACATAAAAATGGACCTTTTGGTACTTTTTCGTTCTACAAAAGGTACTTTTTTGAATGTTCTAAAATATTGAGCCTAGAATCATGAAATTTAGCATGTAGGGCCTTAACTAGGTAAGAACATAGAAAAACGGATTTTTTGGTACTTTTTCGGTCTACAAAAGGTACTTTTTGAATTTTCTATAATATTGAACTTAGAAAAATGAAATTTAGCATGTAGGGCCTTGACTAGGTAAGAACCTAGAAAAAGAGACTTTTTTGGTACATTTTTATAAAAGGTACTTATTGAATTTTCTATAATTGAACCTAGAAACATGAAATTAAGTTTGTAGAGTCCGGATTAAGTGGGAACCCATAAAACAACACATAAAAGGTTACCTTTTGTACTTTTTCGTTATACAAAAGGTACTTTATTGAAATTTCTATAACATTGAACCTAGAAACGTGAAATTAAGTATGTAGAGTCTGGATTAAGTGAGAATCCATAAAAAGGGGATTTTTTGGTACCATACCGTTATGCAATATGTATTTTTGGTAATAAAATTCGTACTGACTGTTTTTTAACACATCAGGTGAAGGGTATATAAGATTCGCACAGCCGAATATAAAACTCTTACTTGTTTAAAAATAAAACAAAAAATTTACTCTTAAAAAGCATCACATGTAACATGAAGCGTAGAACGCGTTGTGTGGACCTCCGGCTTTATATTTAACTCCACCGACATCGATAGTTTTTCACAGTTCAAATAAGAACAATTTTTAGTCGGCGACTCAACGCTCAACAAAGCCAAAGCAGCCAAAATGTGTTAGACTTTTATTTAAGTAATCCACAAAAGCTCCTTATATGCATATTATTGGAGTACATGATCCGTTTAGTAGTCCTATTTAATGAAGGCACGGATTATGTTTTCTCTTTTGAAAACAACATGGGACAATGTTAGGGATCATGTAATCCCAAGGGAGTAGTTTTGGGATTATGTGGTTCTCAACTAGGACGTCACAATCTAATTAGTTTTGGACCAGTAATAGTCCTTTGAGGAGTACTCTTTACACGATATTTTTTGTTCAAACGTTTAAGGGGGTGAGCACGAACCCATAATAGGTTAAAGATATTAAAATTTTGACTCAATATAAGGTAATTTGTTACCCTAATTTACTGTTTTTAGTGAAAGCCGACAAAATCGGCGGCGGCTATAAATATAAAAAAGATTCGCGGTGTGGGCCGCCAATTTTGAGCCGATCGACTTGTTTCTCTGGATAAAATTTTCTTATGGTATTAGTCCCTGGATGATAAAAGCTCTCAGCTTGATTTTCAATTCTGGAACCATCAGGTTATAGGTATCAACTGCAAATTTCTTCAAACTGTATTTTTCTTTTTGCGGAGTAAAATTTGGTTGACTTTCTAGGGAATCAGAACCATCTTATGTCAATAGAAAATGTCTGCATCAAATTTCAGCATTTTTTGTGATTTTACAGTGAATATGTGCTCGTTTTACATCGATTAGTGTTTTCCTAAAATGTATCGCAAAATTTTATATTGTATCTTAAGCAGAATAGGCAAGTCGTCCATGCGATGTCATCACTGGGGACACACTTGGGTCCAGTATTTGATCTCTTTGTGATACCAGAAAGGAGAAAAAACGGTCAGCGTATTTATACATTCCGACCTAATCATTCTGGTTTCCTAGACCAAACCAGTTTGTCGCACGAATATAGGAATCTTCCTGCAGAAGTCGTTACTGGGTAGGTTCAGTCTTCTTGCATGGAGTCCGAAAGGCCAGTGGCCATTAAGTTCCGTAGATTAACTTTCGGAATATAGAAAAGAGCTTGGGATCTCTGTGGGTTGTAAGATGATCCTTGCCTGTGTACAGGTGGCCTCATTCCACCCATCTGCATTGCGTATGTTTGTATAGTTTTTCACGTATCGAGCGTTAGCAGGTTTCAAAGCGGTACACCGACAAAACCGGTACACCGATATGCTCTCTTGCAAGCGAGGAACCTAAATTGGCAAAAAGAGTCCGAGATGGTATTACCAGGAATTTGTTGATGTTATGCAATAGTTTCACCAGATTTTCTTCCCGCCGCCAGTTGAATTTAGAGGCAATTTATATGATCATAGTTTTTCCAATAGGAAATTAGAATGTGTCAGTGGGAGGTCACTCCCATTGCAAATGTTAAATAAATCACAATTCTAATATAATATTCTCACATTCTTTTGGTCTTTTTGGTCTGATATATCAGCAAAGTTGTGGATATATTTCTCCATAGTTTTCATTATGACCTGTTCATTTGTGCGGTCACAATCCCTTAATCCAATTGACAACAAAATTACAATCTGTTTTTTTCCCTCTTTTTGGTTTCTTTGTCAAAAATTTGTAATTTATTTTGTCTTTAAATTTCTAAATGTTTTCAATAAAATTATATATTTTTTAATTTGCAAAGTGTTTTTTTATTAATTTGCTAATTGCAATTTGTTTGTTTTGTTTACTTTTCTAACTTTTGTTAGTGTTGACAGCTGTTTATAGCACAGTGTTGCCGGACAAAACATATTATTCTTATGCTTGATTATAAGTGAAAAATGCCCAAAAATACTAAAATTATTTATTCTACATAAATTTATATATAACTAATGAGATCTTTATTGATAAGAAAATAAAAAGTTAAGTTAAATAGAAGTATATAAATTTTTTACTTAATCAGTTTCAAAAAGTGCAAGTTTAAGAACGAGAAAGTACCTAATTGCCCTATTTTATAAATTTTCCTTTAAGCTGAATCTGAATTATGTTATTCCATTTCGAGAATTGGGAAAAAGTAAAAAGGTAACAGTTAGGGTTCTATAAATCGACTTTCGAATAATCGACTTTTTGTCGAAAGAAGTCGAAAAGTCGAAGTCCCAAAAAAGTCGATAACTCGACTATCGTCTATGAAAAAAGTCGAAAAGTCGGAAAGAGTCGAAAAAAGTCGAAAAGTCGGAAAAAATAGAAAAGTCGGAAAAAGTCGAAAAAACTCAAAAATTGCAAATTTTTATTATTAATGATAATAATAATAATTAATAATAATTAATAATAATAATAATAATAACAATAATAATAATAATAATATAATGTTAAATGGCAACATTATAAATTTACGCTTCTGGCTTCGGAAAAAGTCGAAAATAGTCGGAAAAAGTCGAAAAGTCGACTATTTATAAAATATTGAAAGTAGAAAAGTCGACTTTTCATAAAATGCATAAAGTCGAAAAGTCGACTTTTTATAAAATGCAAAAAGTCGAAATGTCGACTTTTCGTTTCAACTATAGAACCCTAGTAACAGTTAAAACGAAAAGTCGACTTTTCGACTTTTTGCATTTAGTTAAAAGTCGACTTTTTGATTTAATGAAAAGTCGGATTTTCCGACCTTATTCGAATTTTTGACTATTTTCGACTTTTTTCGACTTTATACGATTTTCAACTTTTCGAGTTTTTCCGACTATTTTAGAGTTTTTGACTTTTTTTCTTAAAATTTTTGTTCTGGAGTGAATAATTGGCGAGCTGGATTAAAAGATAAAAAGAGATTTTTTTGATGTTTTTATGTTTTTTTTTCATATTTCTTCAAAAGGAAAGAAATTTTGGACGGAAAGTACTGAGTTCAACCGCAATATTTTGATTTTTTTTTTAAATATTCTATAAATAAATGTACTAACAAAACAACTTATTTCCAACCAAACAATAATTTCGAGTTTTTATGACTTTTCGACATTTTCCGCCTTTTTACGACTTTTCGACTTTTTACGACTTTTCGAATTTTTACGAATTCTTTCGACTTTATCCGACCTTTTCCAACTTTTTTTTCGAATTTTATTTGCAATGTTCGACTTTTCGACTTTTTTTCATCGAGTCGAGTTATCTACTTTTTTTGAACAAAATAGTCGGCTTGGACTTTTTTCGACAAAAACTCGATAACAATAATTAGCATATTTAATTTTTAAAAGTATATTCGAAATTCCCAATCCTTTGATTATATATTTCCCCGCACATGTTTATAGCGTTGGTCTGGTAGCACTTCATCTCAGCTGATAATATCATTTTTCGCGCCAATTTTTTTTCTCATTTTCAATCATTTTTGTGAAATTTGTGGCTACAATGGCGGCTATTTATCGTATTTTATAAATTTTTTCTTTTTTTTAATTTAAATAAAAATACACAATTAAAAAATTTACTTTATAAAAATTTTATTTTTTTTTTATTTATAACTAATTAAGGCACAACATTTTAACAAAAAAAACTATATATAAAGCTTTAATAATTAATTTATAATATAGATATATACATAAATATTGACTAAAAAACACTAAATATATCACAATTTAGTTTTATTCAAAACTAATTTCTTCCATGATCACAAGTACATCATTATAATAATCATCCTTGGCCTGCCGAAAACTTTCTTCTTTGTTTAACTTTTTAAAATGTGGTAAAATTTCTTTATTACGCATATAAAATTTGGACTGATTTATTTCTATGGTGTTATCCATTCTTAAATTTAATTTTCTAATTGGAAAAGTTTTGCATTGATTAACAAAGTTCTCAATGTTTTTAATTTCCTCCTTCGAAACTCTAAAGTAATGTAAGTTTTTGTTTTTAATTGAGTATTTTTGCTGCTTTGCTGTTTTCTTATCTTCGGACTTCATTTTTGCTATTTGGAAGAGGTATTCTCCAGATTGATCTTTAATGGTGAAGAGCTCAAGAACAAATAAATCTCAAGTCTAATAGAGCCGTGTAAACACAAATAATGTAGCCACTTGAAGTCCGCTGAAAGCATAGAAGTATGGCAAGATCGTTACTGTTATTTGCAGCAGGCATGGAAAATGCAATACTTTATTATTTTTGGTTATAGAAATATAACATATTAGGTACGTTTTCTATTCAACTTGTATAATAGTCTATAGTATAGTTTAAGTCTAGTAACGTCTATAGACTTTACGTAGAAGTCACAAACACACACCAAATATAAACAAAACTTTCAGCTAAAATGCAATATCACCGAACTGTCAATAACATGACAACTTGGGCTTATGAAACAATCGACTTTTCAACCTTTTGTATTTTCTATTTTTCGACTTTTTTAATTTAATTAAAAGTCGACTTTTCGACTTTAAATATTTTATAAATAGTCGACTTTTTTCGACTTTGGGCGTCTCTTCGAATTTTTCTTACGTTTTTCAAAATTTCGTTTAGGACTTAATTCATAATGAAATAACTCCCCAATTTATGAAAATGTAATAAGCCCTCAAATTTTTTTTGAGGCTTTAGTTCACATTCCTCAATTTCAATTGAATTAATTATTAAATTTTTGTGGCGTAATAATACCCCATTTACACATACACAAAATCTAGTAATTATGAGATTTCGAACGAAATCTAGTTGATTTTAACTAGATTTCCCATACAAAACAAAATCTACTTCGTAACTAGATTTCGTTAAAATCTACCCAAAATCTAATAGTATTTAGTGATGCAACTCTGTTTTTTTCCTGAATAATACTGAAAAATACGACGCTGTACAAGAAAAAAGAGAAATCTTCCTAAATGTCAAAAATAGTAAGTGTAAACGGTCTAGATTTCAAAAAAGATTTTAAATGAAATCTACTAGATTTTGTGTATGTGTAAATGGGGTATAAGTTCATTTTCTTAAATATGATATATTATAAAATCTCAATATAAAAACCGTTAGAATTACTGAAAACATTTTTTGTTTTCTTTAAATACATATTTTTGAATACAATTAATTATTCAGTTTGTAATAAAAAGTGATAGTGTCAAGACCTAAAAAATTAAAAATATCATAATTACCGGGTTCCGCAAAAATAGTGAACTCTTATATACTATGGGAGATAAAATGATTTATGCAAAAAAATCTGTGTATAAAAATGTTATAAAATATGAATTTCAGATGAAAAGTGTGTTCCTGCCAAGAAGAAAAAAAAAAAAAACGTCGAACACAACCATGGCCATGATGAGAAAATTTTTAAAGAATTCAAAGCACTATAATTTTAAATTTTCAACATTTCACACATCACATTTTTTCAAAACATTAGTTATATTAAGTCAATAGGTGGAATCTTTTATATTGTAGAGTTTGAAATCTGCATATATTTTAATAAAATAAACACTCTACGATAGAAAAAATAGAAAAATAGTCGACTTCGACTTGTCGGCTTTTTTCGACAAAAAGTCGATTGCTCAATTATTCGAAAGTTACAGAACCCTAAAGAGCACCGTTTTTTGGGGCTATTCTTTTTACATACATAGATGGATAGTCAGATCTCGAATTTTAAGTACGAAACTCTTAGTTAATACCTTTACTTTATACATTTCCTGGGACTGTGTACAAATTTTAACGGATTTTAACCTTTTTTTTAAAACTGAACTAAAACTGAACTAGAACTAAACTAGAATTGAACTAGAAATGAACTAGAACTGAACTAGAACTGAACTATAACTGAACTAGAACTAAACTAGAACTGAACTAGAACTGAACTAGAACTGAACTAGAACTGAACTAGAACTGAACTAGAACTGAACTAGAACTGAACTAGAACTGAACTAGAACTGAACTAGAACTGAACTAGAACTGAACTAGAACTGAACTAGAACTGAACTAGAACTGAACTAGAACTGAACTAGAACTGAACTAGAACTGAACTAGAACTGAACTAGAACTGAACTAAAACTGAACTAAAACTGAATTAGAACTGAATTAGAACTGAACTAGAACTGAACTAGAACTGAACTAGAACTGAACTAGAATTGAACTAGAACTGAACTAAAACTGAATTTTAACTAAACTAAAATTGATCTAGAACTGAATTAGAACTGAACTAGAACTGAACAAGAACTGAACAAGAACTGAACTAGTACTGAACTAGAACTGAACTAGAACTGAACTAGAACTGAACTAGAACTGAACTAGAACTGAACTAGAACTGAACTAGAACTGAA
>NC_060952.1:82584136-82584386 GCF_022045245.1 Lucilia cuprina
AGAACTGAACTAGAACTGAACTAGAACTGAACTAGAACTGAACTAGAACTGAACTAGAACTGAACTAGAATTGAACTAGAACTGAACTAGAACTGAACTAAAACTGAATTTTAACTAAACTAAAATTGATCTAGAACTGAATTAGAACTGAACTAGAACTGAACAAGAACTGAACAAGAACTGAACTAGAACTGAACTAGAACTGAACTAGAACTGAACTAGAACTGAACTAGAACTGAACTAGAACTGA
>NC_060952.1:82584486-82585791 GCF_022045245.1 Lucilia cuprina
GTAACATGCAAAAAATAATAAACTTGAAGCTTCCATACAATTCCATGAATGTTCTGCTATTTCTTATTGTTGTTATTGTATCATCATGCAAAAGAAACACAAACAGTTCTATTTTTACTAACACTATCGCATTTCCTACTTTTTCCACTCTCATATAATCACATCATTATTTAACACATACGCTCTGTTTATTGCAATTATTCTAATAACTACGTTTACTCTTTCTACATAGTAAATAATAAAGCTTTTTGCGCATACAGTCTGTCTCTTTCTGTTTAGTCAAAACTCCAATAAACTCTTCCGTTTCTTGTTTTATGATTTAGTTATTAATAAGATTTCCTAACAATGCGTTCATCTTCCGGTAGTGTCGTTAAAAAAATATGTAATAATAAAAAAAGTGTTCTATTAACTATAGAAAGTGAATAAAAAATAAAGAACATAAAAAGTTTTATAAGAAAAAGTCAAATTTGAATAAAAAATCGTGATATTTAAAAATAAAACTATTGATTTAAATAGATAAATAAAACTATTGATTTAAAATGTGCTGCCGGCAGCGCAGTAGCAAAGAAAAAAGTATGTATCTGTTGTTTAAGAAGTTTGCAAATTCTCTTGTTTGTGCTTTTTATGTTTTTGTTGCAACTAAATATATATTTGGAAAGTGTGAATTAACGCATTACGCAGGAGCACATGTGTGTAATAATAAATGTAAATAAAAAGAGAGCAAATATTAATATAAAAAAATAAATAATAACAGCTCCAACTATGGCCTGTTTTTGTATAAAATAAGTGTAAGTTGTTAAAAGTGTTGGTTGGGTGAAAAGTGTTTTTGGTACATAGCGAATTATCTCAACCTGTTATCGTTACAAAAAGGTAAATTATTATACAGATATATTTAATCCATATGTATATATTATAAGTAAAAGTGTATTTTCTATTAAAAGAACATCATTAAATAAGTATTTCTTGTAAAGAAATCTAATTTTTAATAAAAAAAAAAATATTTTTAGCCAAAAATTAGGTTTCAGTAGAAAAGAAAATTCTCTTTTCTACAGGAAGCTTAAGACTTTATTGTAGAAAATGTTGTTGCGGAAACATTTTCTAGTTCAAATTGTATTTCAGTCATAGTTCAGTTGTAGTTCAGTTTTAATTCAGTTCTAGTTTAGTGCTAGTTTAGTTACAGTAAAGTTCTAGTTCAGATCTAGTTCAGTTCTAGTTCTAGTTTAGTTCTAGTTCAGTTCTAGTTCAGTTCTAGTTCTAGTTCAGTTCTAGTTCAGTTCTAGTTCAGTTCTAGTTCAGTTCTAGTTC